>NC_052163.1:65610169-65788213 GCF_902713615.1 Scyliorhinus canicula | reverse complement strand
TTCCCCCAATTATAAACCTTGCCCTGTTGCACGCACCTATCCCTCCCATTACTAAAGTGAAAGTCACAGAATTGTGGTCACCAAGTCCAAAACACTCCCACACTAACAAATCTATCACATGCCCTGGTTCATTACCAAGTACCAAATCCAATATGGCCTCCCCTCTGGTCGGACAATCTACATACTGTGTTAGAAAAGCTTCCTGGACACATTGCACAAACACACCCCATCCACACTATTTGATCTAAAGAGTTTCCACTCAATGTTTGGGAAGTTGAAGTCACCCATGACTACTACCCTGTGATTTCTGCACCTTTCCAAAATCTGTTTCCCAATCTGTTCTCCACATTTCTGCTGCTATTGGGGGGCCTATAGAAAACTCCCAATAAGGTGACTGCTCCTTTCCTATTCTGATTTCAACCCATACCCTCAGTCGGCAGATCCTCCTTGAACTGCCTTTCTGCAGCTGTTATACTATCTCTAATTAATAATGCAACTCCCCCACCTCTTTTACCACCCTCCCTAATCTTGTTGAAACATCTATAACCAGGGACCTCCAACAACCATTTCTGCCCCTCTTCTATCCAAGTTTCCGTGAGGGCCACCACATCGTAGTCCCAAGCACCGATCCATGCCTTAAGTTCACCCACCTTATTCCTGATGCTGCTTGCGTTGAAGGATACACACTTCAACCCATCTCCATGCCTGCAAGTACTCTCCTTTGTCAGTGTTACCTTCCCCACTGCGTCACTACACGCTTTGGCATCCTAAATATCGGCTTCCTTAGTTGCTGGACTACAAATCCGGTTCCCATTAGCCTGCCAAATTAGTTTAAACCCTCCCAAAGAGTACTAGAAAACCTCCCTCCAGGATATTGGTGCCCCTCTGGTTCAGATGCAACCCATCCTGCTTGTACAGGTCCCACCTTCCCCCGAAAGCGCTCCAATTATCCAAATACCTGAAGCCCTCCCTCCAACCCATTCCTGCAGCCACGTGTTCAACTGCACTCTCTCCCCATTCCTAGCCTCGCTATCACGTGGCACCGGCAACAAACCAGAGATGACAACTCTGTCTGTCCTGACTTTTAACTTCCAGCCTAACTCCCTAAACTTGTTATTACCTCCACACCCCTTTTCCTACCTATGTCGTTGGTACCAATGTGCACCATGACTTCTGGCTGCTCACCCTCCCCCTTCAGGATCCTGAAGACACGAGCCGAGACATCCCTGGCCCTGGCACCGGGAGGCAACATACCTTCTGGAAGTCTCGCTCGCGACCACAGAATCTCCTATCTATTCCCCTCACCATTGAATCTCCTATTACTATTGCTTTTCTATTCTCCCCCCTTCCCTTCTGAGCCCAGAGCCAGACTCAGTGCCAGAGACCTGGCCGCTAGGGCCTTCCCCCGGTAGGTCATCCCCCCCAACAGCATCCAAAATGGTATACTTGTTTTGAAGCGGAACGGCCACGAGGCATCCCTGCACTGTCTGCCCGTTCGCTTTCTTTCCCCTGGCTGTAACCCAGTTCTCTTGTCCTGTACCTTGGGTGTGGCTACCTCCCTGTAACTCTTCTCTATAACTCCCTCTGCCTCCTTGATGATCCGAAGTTCATCCAGCTCCAGCTCCTAACACGGTCTCTGAGGAGCTAGAGTTGGGTGCACTTGCCGCAGGTATAGTCAGCGGGGACACCGGTGGTATCCCTCACCACCCACATCCTACAGGAGGAGCATGCAACTGCCCTAGCCTCAATCCCCTCTTACTTCCAGAATATAGCCGCCCAGTGGACCAACTAGACCTCCGCCCTCCGACTCTGCTCCCAGTTAGCTGCACTCTGTAAACTCCTGGCTCCCTTCTCGCTCTTTGCAGAAATGAAATGAAAGGAGCACCTTACTCCCTCCTCACCTAACTCCCTCAGTCACCAAACTCTCACTGTAGCACTCAAATGCCACAAGATCAGCACTCCCCTCAGTCACCAAACTCTCACTGTAGCACTCAAATGCTACAAGCTCAGCACTCCCTCAGTCACCAAACTAACTATAGCACTCAAATGCACCAAATTCAGCACTCTAGTGCAAACAAAGTCTGCACTGTAACTAGCTCCTATTTATACTGTGAATCTAGCCTCTGAAAACTGGCCTAATCCAATTAACTAATTAACAAGCTCCAGCTGCAAGTACCTACAAGTAGAACCTTGTTTAAAGCTGATTGAAAATTCACCTTGTTTTAAACCAAACAGCAAATTTTAAGTTAATGAACTAAATCAAAGAAAGACTAGACTTTAGATAAAATGAACCCTTATACTCCCTCAGTCACCAAACTCTCACTGTAGCACTCAAATGCACCAAATTCAGCACTCAGTGCAAACAAAGTCTGCACTGTAGCTGGATCCTTTTTATACTGTGAATCTAGCCTCTGAAAACTGGCCTCCTTGTTTATTGAACTAATAGCACTGTTAGCACAGTTCTCTGTAAGTTCGACTCTGTACTAAGTTAAATGTGGTTACTCTGACTGAACCAGACTAGCTCTAAGCCATGTGGTGGAGGTGTGAGATTGTAACAACACCCTTGACTGACTCTCTAGATGTTCATGAGTGGAAAGAGGCGGAGGAGTATAGTGCCTCGTGTCTTTTATAGTCAGATCCCAACCTGAGTGTCCTGCCTGCTTATTGGTCATGTCCTGTTCTCTGTGTCCATTAGCTGCTTGTCTATGCCTGCCTGTATATCATTATGTGTATGTCTGCATATAGGCCAATGTTCACATATATACATGCAGTGGACATGAACATATGTACTTGTGAAAACAGCTGTCTAATGTGAGAACACAGAACAAAGCAAACAGAACAAATGTTCATAAGTCTAGTCTCGGTGGATTGCGCGTGTCCTGGTAGACCGCCGGAGAGATGGTGGTGGGGACGACAGCGCCTTGATGGGTGGGATTGAAGCCTGACTGGTGGCCTCGTGAGTCGAGCTATCAGGAGGTGGCAAAACAACAGAAAGAAACGGAGAAGAATGTGGTTGCGGGCAGGCAACTTTGCACAGTGCCCGTCTGTTTCGTCACACAACAGAACCATCAGCAAGACGCACAACATACAAGCGGGGGCAGCCAATCGAACAAGACAGCTGGAGCTGACCAGCCTCCATCAGGGATCTTGACCCAAACAGTGTCTGACGGGAATAACATGGGCACATCGGTGGCATGAGCATCATAGCCCTGTTTTTGCCGGTCTCGGAGTTGCTGCACCTTCTGCAGCGCCGGGAGGTGATCCAGGTTGGGCACGTGTATGGTTGGAAGTGTCGATCGCAGGTCCCTGTTCATCAGGAGTTGAGCCGGCAACATGCCAGTGGACAGTGGGGTCGCCCTGTACGCAAGCAGCGCAA
The DNA here is from genome assembly GCF_902713615.1 of Scyliorhinus canicula. Lineage (NCBI taxonomy): Eukaryota > Metazoa > Chordata > Chondrichthyes > Carcharhiniformes > Scyliorhinidae > Scyliorhinus > Scyliorhinus canicula. The sequence continues at coordinate 65,784,837 of NC_052163.1, read as the reverse complement.
GTGAATGTCAGACACAGAATCGGGGGAGGGAGTTGGGGAGATGTGGGGGAGGGGAGTTGGGGAGATGTGGGGGAGGGGAGTTGGGGAGATGTGGGGGAGGGGAGTTGGGGAGATGTGGGGGAGGGGAGTTGGGGAGATGTGGGGGAGGGGAGTTGGGGAGATGTGGGGGAGGGGAGTTGGGGAGATGTGGGGAGGGGAGTTGGGGAGATGTGGGGGAGGGGAGTTGGGGATGGGGGTGAGTTGGCGAGATGTCGGGGTGGTGAGATGTGGGGGAGGGGAGTTGGGGGATGTGGGGGAGGCGAGTTGGGGAGATGTGGGGAGGCGAGTTGGGGAGATGTGGGGGGGGGGGTGAGTTGCCGATGTCGGGGTGGGGAGATGTGGGGGAGGGAGTTGGGGAGATGTGGGGGAGGGAGTTGGGAGATGTGGGGGAGGCGAGTTGGGGAGATGTGGGGGGGGGGTGAGTTGGCGAGATGGGGGGGTGGTGAGATGTGGGGGAGGGGTGTTGGGGAGATGTGGGGGAGGGGAGTTGGGGAGATGTGGGGAGGGGAGTTGGGGAGATGTGGGGGAGGTGAGTTGGTGAGATGTGGGGTGGTGAGATGTGGGGGAGGGGAGTTGGGGAGATGTGGGGGAGGGAGTTGGGGTGATGTGGGGGCAGTGCCTGAGGAGTGGTGGGCGCGGGGATGGGTGTGGAGAGAAGTCTGGGTGGACCGGGGAATGCTGGAAAGGGGGCAATGAATGGGGGTTGGGAGTGGTCCTATTGGCTGCAGAGGAACTCCAGGATCCTGGCAGTAGGGTTGGGTGGGTAATTGGTGTAAAGGTTAGCGGTGGGGGAGGGGAGTCTGAAATTAGGGGGCAGAGACAGGGAAATGGGACTCTGAGGATTGGAATTTGGGGGGGCGAGAGTCTGGGTATGTGGTGGTGGGAAAGGTTTTTTGTGGAGAAGAGGTGGTGTGATAAGGGGAAGGGTGTGAATTTTGTGGGGTGGGAGTTATGGAAGGTTACAATGAATCACAGTAGCTGTAAAGATGAATGAAGTGCAGCTGCCTTGTCTGCTTGATTCAACATCACACAACAGAGCACCAGATAGTGACTTCTGACAGCATTATCTTGATATATGAAGTCTATTCAATCTGATCTTCCCCAGATGTCCCATATCCACACTGTCCAGTGAGAGTAACTGGACACTCATTTCCTTCTTCCCCCAGAACCAGAGTACCAAGGTTAGTACTGTAGTTACACCTCATAGCCCTTTGACAAACAGCCCTTGTACAACTTCAGAAAAAGCTTTCATGGGCATAAAATCCTTTTAAAAATAAATTAAGATGACCCAATTCTTTTATTTTCCAATTAAGGGGCAATTTAGCATGGCCAATCCACCTAGCCTGCACTTCTTTGAGTTGCGGAGGTGAAACCTATGCAAACACGGGGAGAATGTGCAAACTCCACACGAACAGTGGCCGAGGGCTGGGATTGAACCCGGGTCCTTGGTGCCGTGAGGCAGCAGTACTAACCACTACACCACCATGCTGCCCGACATAACATCCTTTTTAAAAAATACATTTAGAATACCCAATTATTTTTTCCCCAATTAAGGGGCAATTTAGCGTGACCAATCCACTTAACCTGCACATCTTTGGGTTGTGGGGTGAAACCCACGCAGATATAGGGAGAATGTGCAAACTCGACACGGACAGTGACACAGAGCCGGGATTCGAACGCGGGTCCTCAGCGCCGCAGTCCCAGTGCTAACCACTGTGCCACATGCCGCTCCCAACATAACATCCTTAAAGATGTCCTGACGTGCTTCTAATCACTGAAAATGTGACAGCCACTTTGCACACAGCCAGGTCCCACAACCAGCTCTGAAATAATGACTAGGTCTTTTCTGTACTGGACCTCTCTGCTTCGGGGCACTGATGGAAGAATGAAGCTGGCAACAGAATGGGGAGCCAGCTTCAACTTCATACATCTACAGTGGAAGAACTCAGAAATCTTAACAACCTTTTGTGTCTTTTTTCTCTCGCCTCATTGGACATTTATGTTCTGGCTAAGAGCCAGTGCCTTCCTCCCACTGTACGCTCAATTATCAAAGGACACTCTGACAGATTTATCTGCAAATTCTCAATTCATCTTTATATGCAATAGACACTTGGGAAGAATGGATGGAGATAATTAGTCTGAGGAGTGCTGGATGTCTGGCATCATTCAGAGGGATACAATTATATTAAAATGATGTATTCTATGTTTATAATTACACTTTTGTATAGAATCTTGGTTGGACCATGGACTAAGTTTTGGTATCTGTATTACTAAAGGAATATAGAGACACTGGTAAATGTGCAAGGTTGACAGTGCAATTGCGATGTTATTATCAGGGAAGGTTGAACCAGCGACGCCTACATTTCGTAAATTAATTTTAAAAAATCAAGAGACCCAGAGTAATGCTGGAATTAAAAGTCTAACTATGACATGAAAGCATTGTTGTTTTCTCAAATTTAGAATACCCAATTATTTTTTTTCCAATTATGGGGAAATTTAGCGTGGCCAATCCACCTACCCTGCACATTTTTGGGTTGTGGGGGTGAAACTCACGCAGACACTGGCTGAATGTGCAACTCCACACGGACAGTGTCCCGGGGCCGGGATCGAACCTGGGCCCTCAGCGTTGTAGGCAGCAGTGATAACCGCTGCGCCATCGTGCTGCCGGTACATGAAATCATTGTTGATTGTTGTAAAAACCCTTCTGGTTCACTAATGCCCGAAAGAAAATCTGCGTCCTTATCTGGTCTGGCCTACTTGTGCCTCCAGACCCACAGCAATGTGGTTGACTCTTAAATGCCCTTGAGCAAGCCACTCAGTTGTTTCCACTGCTACAAAGAAAACAAAAGGGAGTGAAACTTGAGGGCCCACCCAGCTTCGACAAAGAACAAAGAAAAGTACAGCAGGAACAGGCCCTTCGACCCTCCAAGCCTGTGCAGACCATGCTGCCCGTCTAAACTAAAATCTTCTGCACTTCCAGGGTCCATATCCCTCTATTCCCATCCTATTCATGTTATTTGTCAAGATGCCCCTTAAACGTTACTATCGTCCCTGCTTCCACCGCCTCCTCTGGCAGTGAGTTCCAGGCCCCACTACCCTCTGTGTTAAAAAACTTGTCTCGTACATCTCCCTAAACCTTGCCCCTCGCACCTTAAACCTATGCCCCCTAGTGATTGACCCCTCTACCCTGGGGAAAAGCCTCTGACTATCCACTCTGTTTCTGCCCTCATAAATTTTTGACCTCTAACAGGTCGTCCTTCAACCTCCGTCATTCCAGTAAGAACAAACCGAGTTTATTCAACCTCCTCATAGCTAACGCCCTCCATACCAGGCAACATCCTGGTAAATCTCTTCTACACCCTTTCTAAAGCCTCCACATCCCTGGTAGTGTGGCGACCAGAGTTGAATACTATACTCCAAGTGTGGCCTAACTAAGGTTCTATGCAGCTGCAACATGACTTGCCAATTTTTATACTCAATGGCCCGGCCAATGAAGGCAAGCACGCCGTATGCCTTCTTGACTACCTTCTCCACCTGTGTTGCCCCTTTCAGTGACCTGTGGACCTGTACACCAAGATCTCTCTGACTGTCAATACTCTTAAGGGTTCGACCATTCACTGTATATTCGCTCCTTGTATTAGACCTTCCAAAATGCATTATCTCACATTAGTCTGGATTAAACCCCATCTGCCATCTGCCCAAGTCTCCAAATGATCTAAATCTTGCTATATCCTCTGACAGTCCTCAACGCTATCCGCAATTCCACCAACCTTGTATCGTCTGCAAACCTTCTAATCAGACCAGTTACATTTTCCTCCAAATCAGTTATATATACTACGAACAGCAAAGGCCCCAGCACTGATCCCGCGGAACACCACTAGTCACAGCCCTCCAATTAGAAAAGCACCCTTCCATTGCTACTCTATGCCTTCTATGACCTAGCCAGTTCTGTATCCATCTTGCCAGCTCACCCCTGATCCCGTGTGACTTCACCTTTTGTACCAGTCTGTCATGAGAGACCTTGTCAAAGGCCTTACTGAAGTCCATATAGACAACATCCACTGCCCTACCTGCATCATCATCTTTGTGACTCCTCGAAAAACTCTTATCAAGTTGGTGAGACATGACCTCCCCTTCATAAAACCATGCTGCCTCTCGCTAATACTGCTGCCTCTCGCTAATTCAAGTGCCTCTCGACCTAGGTATCAGAACGGCAACAGCAAACTCATCCCCAAAGTCCATGGACCCGGGTCCAATTCCGGCATTTAGTGACTGTCTGTTGAGGCTGCACGTTCTCCCCGTGTCTGCGTGGGTGTATTCCGGGTGATCCAGTTTCCTCCCACAGTCCTAAGATGTGAAGGTTAGATGGGTTTATGATGATAGGGTGGGGATGTGGGCCGAGGTAGGATGCTCTTTTGGAGGGTCGAGGACTCGATGGGCCAATGGCCTCCTGCTCTGTAGGAATTCTATACCTAGCACTAAGAAAGATTAAACAACAAGAACACATGACACCGGAAAAGCACGGTAGGTTTGCCAGCATCTATCAGGAGAGAACAAACAGAGTTAATGTTTCAGGTTCTTTGATTCTTTGCCAGTATTGAAGGGAGGGAGAATGTGTTAGAAATGTATAAAAAATAGCAATTTTAGGACAAGAGAGAAATGGCCTGGCCTGAGAGGGAAAGGGATGTTTGCATTGAGGCAACACATCCAGGATATTTTTTAAAAAGGAGGGGTTTAGGTTGGGTGCCCTTTCAGGGGCTTGGTGCGCACTCGATGGGCCGAATCTCAAAAGGATCTGCACTAAGAATTTTTTTTTTGTGAAAATCTTTTTATTGGTTTTTTCTCATATTTAAACAGTTGTTACATATTTACATTACATATTTTGCCCGTGCTAATTTGCTTTATTTTACAGAGAGAGATTTGTTTTGTCCTTCAGTTGATGAATTGTATGTACATTTTGCTGCTCTCTGGATCGGTCCATGATAACCCCCCCCCCCCCCCCCCCCCCCCCCCCCCCCCCCCCCTTCCTCCTCTCTTCCCCCCACCTTTGGTCCTTTTGGTTTTTTTTACTTCCCTGGCTTACTCCTCGTTGCTGGCCTTGAACAGGTTTGGAACAGGCCGATATGAACTGCCCCTAAGTATCCAGGACGCCTTTCCTCTGACCCTTGGATGGCGTACTTAATCTTCTCCAGGTGGAGAAATTCCGACTGAGGTCAGCGAGCCAGTCTGCAGCTGTGGGTGGTGCTGCCGATCACCAGCGAGCAGGATTCTCCGGTGTGTGATTAGGGAAGCGAAAGCGAGGGCGTTGGCCCCCTTCCCCATGTGTAGCTCTGGCTGCTCCGATACCCCGAAGATTGCCACTATTGGACATGGCTTCACCCTCACCCCACAACCTTGGACATTGCCTCGGAGAAGGCTGCCCAGAACCCAGCAAGCTTGGGGCAAGCCCAAAACATGTGGGTATGGTTGGCCGGGCCCCCTCTGGCACCGTTACATTTGTCCTCCACCTCCGGGAAGAACCTGCTCATTCGGGTTGTGGTCAGGTGCGTTCTGTGCACCACTTTGAGCTGCATTAGGCTTAGCCTTGCACAGGAGGAGGTGGAGTTAGCCCTGCTCAGTGCTTCACTCCAGAATCCCCACCCTCTGTCCCCAGTTTGTCCTCCCATTTTTGTCTGGTCCCGTCCAGTGGTGTCCGGGCTCTGTCCAGTAGCTGTCCGTATATTTTCCCACATAGCCCCCCCCTCTCCCTGCTTGTGCCTATCAGGTCCTCTAGTAGTGTGGTTTCTGGGGGCCCCGGGGTACCCTACTGTCTCTTTGCGAAGGAAGTGCTTTGTTTGGAGGAGTCTCCATTCCTGTCCTCTTGCTAGTTTCCACTTCCTCGTCAGTTTGTGCGGTGACGCCAAACTGCGCCCTACATAGAAGTCCCCAACCGTCAGTGTGCCCTCATCCCGCCTCTATCTTTTCTAGCATGGCTGGGGGGAATCTGTGATTGGCTGGGGGAATCTGTGATTGCCGCAGGTGGGGGCCATAAGGGACATTTTGGTTATCCTAAAGTGTTGTCTCAACTGAGTCCACGTTCTCAGTGTGGCCGCTACCACTGGGCTCGTTATGTACCTTGTTGAGGGGGATGGGAGTGCTGCTGTGGCCAGTGCCTGGAGGGTCTTTCCTTTACAGGATGCCTCCTCCATTTGTACCCAATCTGTGTCGGGTTCTTGTACCCGCCCCCTCAGTTTTTCTGCCGTTGCTGCCCAGGGATAGTATTGTAGGTTTGGTGAGGCCAAACCCCCTTTGACTTTCCCTCTTTGCAGTGTCAGTTTTGGGAATTCCCGGGTTCTTGCCCCCCCCCCCACACAAACGCCATGATTAGCCTGTCTAGCCTGACCAGATGATGGCGCCGGAGCGAGGCGACTCTCTGCAGGCTTCCCCAACAGATCCACTTTTAACTTTATTTATACTCGTTCTCGACGCTATCACCAAGAAAGCACAACAGCGCCTTACTTCCTCAGGAAACTAAGGAAATTTGGCATGTCCACATTAACCCTTACCAACTTTTACAGATGCACTATAGAGAGCATCCTCTCGGGCTGCATCACAGCCTGGGTATGGCAACTGCTCGGCCCAGGACCGCAAGGAACTTCAGAGAGTCGTGACTACCGCCCAGTCCATCACACAAACCTGACTCCCATCCATTGATTCCATCTACACCTTCTGCTGCCGGGGGAAAGCAGGCAGCATAATCAAGGATCCCTCCCACCCGGCTTACTCACTTTTCCAACTTCTTCAATCGGGCAGGAGATTCAGAAGTCTGAGAACACGGACGAACAGACTCAAAAACAGCTTCTTCCCCACTGTCACCAGACTCCTAAATGACCCTTTTATGGACCTGTCCTCATTAACACTACACCCTGTCTGCTTCATCCGATGCCAATGCTTATGTAGTTACATTGTATATCTTGTGTTGCCCTATTATGTATTCTCATGTATTTTTCTTGAATTCTGTTCAATTCCCTTTTCTTCCCATGTACTGAATGATCTGTTGAGCTGCTTGCAGAAAAATACTTTTCACTGTACCTCGGTACACGTGACAATAAACAAATCCAATCCAATCCAATCCAATCCTATGTTTTGGAAAAGGCCTTGGGGATGCAGATTGGAATGGTTCTAAACAGGAACCTTGGCAGTATGTTCATCTTGATCGTCTGCACTCTTCCCGCCAGGGAGAGTGGGAGTGAGCCCCACCATTGAAGGTCTTTTCTTACTTCCGCCACCAGGCTGGTCAGGTTCCAACTTGTGGATCTGTGTCCAGTCTCTGGCTATTTGGATCCCAAGGTAACGGAACCTGCTCTGAGCCGTTTAACGGGAACCCCTTCAGCTCTGTCCCTCCCCCTTTTGGGTTCACTGGGAATGTCTCACTTTTGCCCAGGTTAAGTTGCTAGCCCGAGAAGGTTCCAAACTCTTTCAGTATTTGCAGTATTGCCTTCAGTCCCTCCTGGGTCTTTGAGACATAGAGGAGCAGGTCATCGGCATAGAGTGAGACTCTGTGCTCTCTGTCTTCCTCTCCGGATTTCCTTCCAGCTTTTTGCATCCCGCAGGGCTATCGCAGGGGTTCTATTGCTAGCGTGAACAAGAGTGGGACAGGGAGCTGCCCTGTCTTCTACTTTCTGCAGCTGGAAGTATTCAGGGCTGGTGGGTCAGTCGAACACTCGCTTTGGGAGCGTTGTACAGGAGCCTCACCCAGGAGGTGAATCCCGCTCCGAGCCCAAACCGTTCCAGTACCCGAGGAGGTAGCTCCATTCGACTTGCCAAAGGCCTTTTCTTGCACTAGGAATTCTAAGGTGGAGGAGGACGAAAGTAAAAATCTAAAGTTATTGAATTCCACGTTGAGTGCGAGGGCTGCAACATGCCCAATCGGAAGATGAGATGCTGCTCCTCCAGAATGCACTGTGTTTCCTGGAACATTCCAGCAGGCCAAGGCTGGACATGTGGGCATGAGAGCAAGATGCTGAGTTAAAATAAACAAACAACAGAAAGGTTGGGGTCTTGCTTGGGGACTGAGCGAAGATGTTTTGCAAAGCACTCACCCAGTCTGTGTTTAGTCTCCCAATGTAAAGGGGACCACATTGAGAGCAGCAAGCGCAAACCAGCGAGGGCGGATCCAGATTGCGCCGGGCGGAGCAAGTCGGGTGATTCGCTGACGTTTTGGTGCAGAGCCATTTGGGTCTCTGTGCGCGATTCACCCGTTGTGCCTGGATCCGCGCTGGGCGCAATGGGGTCGCTGAACCGCGCCTATGGTCTTATGGACAGGAGGGGAATTGAAACAGTGGTCCACGAGGAGTTCAGCAACACTTAGGGAGAACATTTCATCAGTGACTCTTCAGAAATTCATCCCCCTTTTTTTGGGGGGGGATTTTTAGAAATCCCTATCTCCTCCAGACTGTCAATGAGGCAATGTCAATAATTAATGTTTGTCACATGTTCCACTTTATTAGGATTGGAACGGGACGATTATGAACAAACAGGTACTTAATAGAACACAGAAACAGTCACTTGTTCCTACATTTAACCTCTGGTGTTTATGCGTTTCGTGAGCCAGCTTTCTCCTTACTAATCTCACCCTCCCAACATATCTTCCTAGTCCTTTCCTCATATGTTTACCTGACATCCCGTAATACCTCTGCATTAATCACCTCAACCACTCCATGTAGTGGCAAGTTCCACAGTCTATCTCTCTCTAGGTGAAAAGGCTTCTTGTGAATTCCTTATGGTTGACTGTTATTTATGGCCCATGGGTTTTGGACAGTCCCACAGGTGGAAAATATCTTTTACACATTAGCCCCAGCCTGCCCTTCTTTTTGGAACCATCTCAGTTTATTCTAGCAAATTATTTTCCACCTGTTTCAGTACCTCCAAGATCTTCGTGTGAGGAACCTAAGCTCCACCAATCACATGAATGTCACCCTATTGAACAGCCCTGGCAAAATTCATGCAAATATGTCTCTTCAACAAGGCTTTGAATATCTTTGCATTCTGAATTGTAAACGTGTGAAGAGTTTCTGGACTTTAATTGGAATGAGGATGTGATTCCTAATCCAATTGTAAAGGGCTCTTCAACTAAAACAATTTGAGAATGGGCAGCACTGGTAGCATTGTGGATAGCACAATCGCTCACAGCTCCCGGGTCCCAGGTTCGATTCCGGCTTGGGTCACTGTCTGTGCGGAGTCTGCACATCCCGTGTGTGCGTGGGTTTCCTCCGGGTGCTCCGGTTTCCTCCCACAGTCCAAAGATGTGCAGGTTAGGTGGATTAGCCATGCTAAATTGCCCTTAGTGTCCAAAATTGCCCTTAGTGTTGGGTGGGGTTACTGGGTTATGGGGATAGGGTGGAGGTGTTGACCTTGGGTAGGATGCTCTTCCAAGAGCTGGTGCAGAGTCGATGGGCCGAATGGCCTCCTTCTGCACTGTAAATTCTATGTAAATTACAGAACCGCTGGTCTAACCAGCAGTCTATCTGATATTAAAAATTAAAACCCCTGCTTTTGAATTCTGTTTCACTAGAAATGAATCTCAGTCCTTCTTGAAAAAAAGAAAAATGGCTTTGTTAATCTGTATTGTTACTCTTGAGGATATGAGTTTCTGTTCTCTTGGATCCCTTTGCACCTCTACTCTGTTTGCACTCTTGTTTCCAAGGAGTATTTGAGTTGAGTCACAGCTATACAATCAGGGTATAGAAATAATTGTAGACTGGGAACAGATTGGGGATTGATTAAGAATGTGGAGCGGAGATGAACGATCTGACTGAAGAAATGTTAGCTGAATCCTGCTGTTCTAGAACCTGACCCAGTGGTTGGAACTCTTAGCACTGAGGCATCACAAACTGTGTTTGGTGAAGAGTATAATAGAGGCCTGATTGAACACTCTCTTGACTTACTTGACTAACTTGCTCTCTAACTACCTCACTCAACACCATTTCTTTACATTTCAGAAGCCCTCGTGCTCAATGATCCTGAGCTGCAGCATGAAGACCTGAACTTCCTGTCCCGTAGCGAGCGCTATGATGTGGCGGTAAAGAAGAGTGCGCTGATGGTGAGGAAGATCCGGAGCATGCCATCTCAAATCCGGAGGAAATCATGTGGTTTAAGAGGTGTGTGCAGTTGAAGGCTTTGTTGGCTAAATTTGTAATAATAATAATCTTTATTGTCACAAGTAGGCTTACGTAATATTGCAATTAAGTTATTGTGAAAAGCCCCCTAGTCGTCACATTCCGGCGCTTGTTCGAGTACACAGAGGGAGAATTCAGAATGTCCAATTCACCTAACAAGAGTGTCTTTCGGGACCTGAGGGAGGAAACCGGAGCAATCGGATGAAACCAGGGAGAACGTGCAGACTCCGCACAGACAGTGACCGGGAATCAAACCTGGGACCCTGGCGCTGTGAAGCTAACCACTGTGCTACCAAGCATAATCTTGCCACCCCCACCTCTCAAATATGTAGAGAACAATGGAAAGTGCCTTGTCTTGAGAATCATTGGCTTGTATTCCCTTGAGTATAGATTAAGGGATAATCTGATCGAGGTATTAAAAATGTTCACTTGGTTCGATATGGTTCTGGAAGGAGAGGAAAGAATTGAAGCTAGGTGGCTCAAAAGGCGAATCAGGAAGCACTTTTTTACAGCGTGTATTGGGAACCTGGATCTCTTAAATCTGTAGATAGAATTGTAGAATAGAGTCATAGACATCCTACAGTGCAGAAGGAGGGCCCATTGAGTCTGTACCCACCATCTGAAAGAGCACTCCACCTAGGCCCACTCCCCTATGCCATCCCTGTAACCCCATAACCCCACCTAACCTGCGCAGCTTTGGCCCTAAAGGGCAATCTTTTAGCATGGCCAAGCTGCCTAACCTGCACATCTTGGCTAATGATAGACAATTGCAGCTGATAAGATTGATATCTATAGATTTTTGGTAAGGATATCAAGGAAACTAAAAGGTAGGTAAATTGCATTGAATTAGAAGCCGTAGAATTTACAGTGCAGAAGGAGGCCATTCAGCCCATCGAGTCTGCACCAGCCCTTGGAAAGAGTACGCTACCTAAGCCCACACCTCCACCCTATCCCTGTAACCCAGTGACCCCACCTAACCGTTTTGGACACTAAGGGCAATTTAGGAGGTGACGACTAACTGAGTTGATCTTCCAGAGGGCCAAAGGATGGGGTGGTGCAGTCCTTTTATTCCGAGTCCAAAAAAATCTATAGATCCCTGTCCTGAACATATCAATGACTGAGCATTCAGTCACTGGGGTAGAAAATTCTAAACGAATTCGAGTGAAGAAATTCCTCTTCACCTTTGCTCTAAATGTTTGACTTTTTATCTGATGAATTGTATGTCTCGAGGGGCTGAATGGCCTACTACTGTTCATATACTCTCCAGGGTCTGCCATGATGTTACACAGAAGGATCCTTCGCCAGCTAGAATTCTATGCAATTTTCCATTTTACCATTAGACTAGTACTGTCACCTTGACAGCGCAGTCATTTATCTCAAAATCGTGTTAGCGACAAAACAAGTGTCCTTTAAAATCCTACTTGATTCTTAAATGTATTATAAAATGAAAGATTACTCCCCTGCAGCAATGTCTCCAAACCTCTTCCTGCTTTGGATTTTCAAATCTTCCCATCAGATAATGGTGTTGCAAAAATTCATTTTGCGTGTTGGGAAAAGAGCTGAAATGCGTCCCTACAAATCGGCTACAATCAATCCTCCTGTAACCGCTGCTCTTGAGGTGGAAAGGTTGCAGTTTCGCTGGAGTCTGCTTGTGTGGAACCCGCTGGATGTCGATGAACTTTAAAGAACAAAATTTACCACCTAGAGCCCTGACGCCAATTGTGTGCCCTTTCTTGCCACCCTGACTGGGCCAGTCACTTATAACAGCATTCACCAGGAATCTAACCTGGAATCATTCATCAGCTGCATGGACTAAAATTTACCTGCTGAACCATGCGGGGAGGCTGTGAGATACCTGTTATTAAAACAAATCTGACCCAACTAAACTACTATTAATAAGAACCTGACCTTTTGTGACAGTAAACAATTAAACGGGAGTCGACTGTGAAATTCAAAGCTCTTTTATATATGGGGCATGGTAGCACAGTGGATAGCAAGCTGCTGCACAGCTCCAGGATATCAGGTTCGATTCCCGACTTGGGTCACTGACTGTGCGGAGTCTGCACTTTCTCCCCGTGTCTGCGTGGGTTTTCTCCCACAGTCCAAAGATGTGCAGGTTAGGTGGATTGGCCATGCTAAATTGCCCCTTAGTGTCCAAAAAGGTTAGGTGGGGTTACTGGGTTATGGGGATAGGGTGGAGGTGGGCTTAGGTAGGGTGCTCTTTCCAAGGGCCGGTGCAGACTCGATGGGCCAAATGGCCTCCTTCTGCACTGTAAGTTCTATGATTCCACGATAGATAATTTGAATTGAAGCAGCTTAAGTACGTTAACATCTAAATCTTCTTTAAAGGGGGAGGTGAGCGACTAACTGAGTTGATCTTCCAGAGGGCCAGCATGGACTCAGAGGACTAAATGGCCTCCTTCTGTGCTGTAACCATTCAGTTATATTTCTCTTGCGACCAAAGTCTTCATGACTAGAATTGAATGAGCCTGTGTAATCATAGATTCAGTGTTGGGTGCTGCAGGTTAATGTGGGAACAGAATATAAAATATTTCAAATACATTGTTAACTGTGGGGCCCGAACTGCCATAATGTAGAAATATAACACCAGTGCTTTGGTGTTTGGTTTGAAATTTAAAGTTTCAAAAGGATAACTGCTGTTCTATCAGTTCCAGAACGCTTAATTATTGATTTTGTTAATAATTAAATAGAAGTAACCCTACATTCTGCAACAGGTCAGCATTTGCTGTTCTACACTGAGTCATGGAGATTGGCTGCAGTCCACATGTATCTTTTATAAACATGTGCTGAGTGAAAGAAATGAAGACATGCGAGGACCAGGCCCTACTGTTCATAAAGAAGTTCCTGTGTGGAGAGAATTATTCATTCAGCTCTCTTTAATAATTCTTAACTGTAACCGTGGCACGTCTTTCAACACTGTCCTTCCCACCATTCCAATCTGGTCAAGTTGTAGGAAGGCCTGAATCAAACATTGAGTTGGATGAATAGAATGGCCGGTGACTGTTTATGCCATTGTTTGATTTCTGATAACCCCCCCACCACAAAACCAACTTGACCAAAGGAGCCATCACAGGTCAGGTTTAAAATGTGCGTCATGAATAATTACATCAAATCTAGAACCAATTAACCCATTAAATGCACTTCCAGCTCCCATGTACATTTGTTCCAGAGAGCATACTTCTATATCAGCTGTTCATCCTTTAAGTTAGGAGACATTCCCTCCCTTCCATGATCGCCTTGAATTAAAAGAACAAGTGTGTTAAGTATCTCTGACCTTTTAATTGCACTACTAACATTGCAAATGTTAGCTACAACCATACTTGGAAAATGTTTACTTGAAAACCAATATAAATATTTGAACTGCTATAAACTAGTTACTCTCCTTGTAAGGAAGTAAGAAAAGAAATCTCAGAAAGTAATTTAAAAAGCACAGTCACTAATTCAGTATTTTATGCACTCATTTTTGGAATTTGGAAGGCATCAAGCCTTCATTGGCTCTGCCAACTCCTCGTGTAAAGTTCTTCTCCTTGAGTTCAAATCTCTCCATGGTTCACCCACCCTTATCTGCAATCTCCTTTTAATTGCACTACTAACATTGCAAATGTTAGCTACGACCATACTTGGAAAATGTCCTCCAAGACCTATGTGTTCCTTCAACTCTGGACTCTGGTGCATCATTGAAATTTAGTTGCTTCATAATTGGCGAACATGATTGGATTCTAAACTCTGACGTTCCCCTCCTAAACATCCCTATCTGGATCTGAAAGAACAAAGAAAATTACAGCACAGGAACAGGCCCTTCGGCCCTCCAAGCCTGCACCGACCATGCTGCCCGTCTGAACTAAAGCCTGCTACCCTTCTGGGGACCCATATCCCTCTATCCGCATCCTATTCATGCATTTGTCAACAACATGCCCCTTAAAAGTCACTTTAGTATCTGCTTCCGCTACCTCCCCGGGCAGCGAGTTCCAGGCACCCACCACCCTCTGTGTAAAAACCTTTCCTTGTACATCTCCTTTAAATCTTGCCCCTCGCACCTTAAACCTATACCCCTAGTAATTGACTCTTCCACCCTGGGAAAAAGCTTCTGACTCTCCATCCTGTCTGTGCTCCTTATAATCCCATAGACGTCTGTCAGGTTGCCCTTCAACCTCCGTCGTTCCAGTGAGAACAAACCAAGTTTCTCCAACCTCTCCTCGTAGCTAATGTTCTTCATACCAGACACCATCCTGGTAAATCTATTCTGCACCCTATCCAAAGCTTCCAAATCCTCCTGGTAGTGTGGCGACCAGAATTGAACATGATATTCCAAGTGTGGCCGAACTAAGGTTCTATAAAGCTGCAACATGACTTGCCAATTTTTAAACTCAATGCCCGGCCGATGAAGACAAGGATGCCGAATGCCTTCTTGACTACCTTCTCCACCTGTGGTACGACATTCAGTGACCTGTGTACCTGTACACCCAGATCCCTCTGCCAATCAATACTCTCAAGTGTTATACCATTTACTGTATATTTGCCATCTGCATTAGACCTTCCAAAATGCATTACCTCACATTTGTCCGGATTAAACTCCATCTGCCATCTCTCTGCTCAAGACTCCAACCGATCCATTTCCTGCTGTATCCTCTGACGGTCCTCATTGTTTTTGATTGAGCTTTTGGTTACCTGTCCTAATATATCCTTTTTTGACTCGATGTCAATATTTTTCTCTGATTACATTCCTGTGAAGCACTATTGAATGTTTTACAATGTTAAAGGTGCTTGTAGATATTAAAATAAATAGTTATCCCCAGAGCAACATTCATAGAATCACTACAGTGCAGAAGGAGACCATTCGGCCCATTGGGTCGGCACCGACCGTCTGAAAGACAACCCGCCTCGTCCGCTCCCCCCATCCTATCCCCTTAATCCCACCTAACCTGCACATCCCTGGACACTAAGCTGGACAATCCAGCTAACCTGCTGGACTGTGGGAGGAGACGAGAGCACCTGGAGGAAACCCACGCAGACACGGAGAGATCTCGAACCTGGGACCCTGGCACTGTTAGGCAGCAGTGTTAACCACTGTGCCACCGTGCTGCCCAGCTTCAGTTTTACTATTGCTGATCACAGTAAGCTGAGCCAAGTGCGAATTATACAATTTTATAGCTTAATCTTATTTTAAAGATTGTAGTGTGCAACATTTGACAGTTTGAAGTGCAAAGTATCGTATAAGACTGTTACGAGGATAAGACTGTTTTCCTGCAACAGGACTTTGGACAGTTTAGTTAGTTTTGACGAGACACTTTAGGTTTATGCCAATTTGCTTTTCTTGCCTTTATCTTAGTATTGCCATCTTTAAATTTTCAGGCCGTTTTGTTATTGGTACAAGTAAAGAATTGGGTAATTAAAATGACAGGCAACCTGGAAGGGCTATTGGAGGCGTTGGACTGTGAGGAGGAAGAGGGCAAAAGGGCGGGTGTTGCATCTCCTGTGCTTCCATGGAAACATGTCGTGGGGAGGGGAAGGAATGTTGGGGTGATTGCAGTGGACCAGGGCGTAGAAGAGGGAAGGATCCCTTTGGAAAGCTGAAAAGGAAGGCAAAGATGTTTACTGGTGATATCAGAAAGTTGCATAAAGAAATTCCTGCAGTTTTACATTTATGAAAAATGCGAAGAATGTGGAATTTGTTGCCACTTGGAGTGGTTGAAGCGGGGACCATTGTTGCATTTAAGGGCAGGAATATCAAACAAGCATTCTTTGAATGGGATTATTCATGGATTGTTACCAGGTTGAAGCCTTTAACCATTTCTTTCTGTTGATATTACAATATTATTTGAACTCCCCTTTGCCAGAATTGTGTTTTTTCCTGTGAGGTGTTGCTGAATTATAGGTTGCTTTGATATTGTTTGGAGTTCAAACTTTATAAAATTCTTATATACTTACAGAGCGAAGGCTATGTCACTGCTGGTTCCACAGCTGGGCAAGGGGAGCTTTCTGCTCATTGGTAATACCAACGTTTGATTCTGTGTTAGTTTATATTTTTAGTAGGTTCATATTTTTTACTCATCTTCTTCAACAATATTTTAAAGCTGCAATATAAATACAAGCTAATAAAAGGTCCCAAGGAGCATTCTAAAACAAGTATGATGCTGAACCACATTGAGATGTTTGCCCTAAAGGATGAATGCGAGGTGGAGAGTTTGGCATCAATCGAAGCAACTGAAGACATAGCCACCAATGGGGGAGCAATTATAATTGGGGATGCAGAAGAGACAAGAGTTTGAGGAGCGCACAGATCTCAAGAGGATTGTGGGACTGAAGAAGAATGGAGATAGGGCTAGGCCATGGAGATTTCAAAGATGCGTTTCATATTTTCAATCTCGTAATAATGGCAGCTCACACAATACTGGGTCTTATAATATTACCTTCGCCATTCTAGGTGAATCTTTATTTTTTTATATACAGTAAATGTCAACGTACTTAGTGTTAATACCCTGTAAATAATAGTTCCTTGACCTCCCCTATAATATCTCCTCCCATTGGATTAAGCCCTTATCACCGGAAAACAGACAAATTTAACAAGTGTGCAATGTTTGCACATGTGGGGAAATCTAAAACTAGGGATCATCACCAGAAGATAGTCATGAATGAATTCTGTGAGAAAGTCAGGAGAAAGGTCTTTACCCAGAGAGTAGTTAGAATGTGTAAACTGCTACCCGATAGAGTGGTTAAGGATAAGCTAGATAGGCAAACGAGAGAGAAAGGAATAGCTGGATTTGTTGATGGGGTGAAATGAAGTAGGTTGGAAGGGAGATCGTATGGAGTATCGCCATAACCCCCACGGGGAAACCATTGTCGATCTCCCCGTGGAGTACGAGCTTCCCAGGTAGACGGCAGAGGCCACTCAGCTGGAGCTAGTTAAAGCCGGCCACAGCAGGGCCCAGAGTTGTTGGTTGACCCAACAAGGACTGGATTGGGAGAGGGACATAGAACAGTACAGCACAGAACAAACCCTTCGGCCCTCGATGTTGTGCCGAGCATTGTCCGAAACCAAGATCAAGCTATCCCACTCCCTGTCATTCTAGTATGCTCCATGTGCCTATCCAATAACCACTTGAAAGTTCCTAAAGTGTCCGACTCCACTATCACAGCAGGCAGTCCATTCCACACCCTAACCACTCTCTGAGTAAAGAACCTACCTCAGACATCCCTCCTATATCTCCCACCCTGAACCTTATAGTTATGGCCCCTTGTAACAGCTACATCCACCCGAGGAAATAGTCTCTGAATGTCCACTCTATCTATCCCCCTCATATAAACATCTATTACGTCACCACTCATCCTCCTCCGCTCCAAAGAGAAAAGCCCTAGCTCCCTCAACCTTTCCTCATGAGACCTATACTGCAAACCAGGCAGCATCCTGGTAAATCACCTTTGCACCCTTTCCAATGCTTCCACATCCTTCCTATCGTGAGGTGACCAGAACTGCACACAGTACTCCAAATGTGGTCTCTCCAGGGTCATGAACAGTTGCAGCATAACCCCGCGGCTCTTAAACTCAAGCCCCTTGTTAATAAACGCTAACACACTACAGGCCTTATTCATGGCTCTATCCACTTGAGTGGCAACCTTCAGAGATCTGTGGACATGAACCCCAAGATCTCTCTGTTCCTCTACATTCCACAGAACCCTGTCGTTGACCCTGTAATCCGCATTCAAATTTTTTCTACCAAAATGAATCACCTCGCACTTATCAGGGTTAAACTCCATCTGCCATTTTTCGGCCCAGCTCTGCATCCTATCAATGTCTCTTTGCAGCCTACAACAGCCCTCCACCTCATCCACTACTCCACCAATCTTGGTGTCATCAACAAATTTACTGACCCACCCTTCAGCCCCCTCCTCCAAGTCATTGATAAAAATCACAAATAGCAGAGGACCCAGCACGGATCCCTGTGGTACACTGTGGTACACCGCTGGTCTCCAGTCTGAAAATTTTCCATCCACCACCACCCTCTGTCTTCTATATGATAGCCAGTTATTTATCCAATTGGCCAAATTTCCCTCTCTCCCACACCTCCTTACTTTCTTCATGAGCCGACCATGGGGAACCTTATCAAAAGCCTTACTAAAATCCATGTATACGAACGACATCAACTGCTCTACCTTCATCTACACACTTAGTTACCTCCTCAAAGAATTCAATCAAATTTGTGAGGCGAAACGTACCCTTCACAAATCCGTGTTGACTATCCCGGATTAAGCTGCATCTTTCCAAATGGTCATAAATCCTATCCTTCAGGACCTTTTCCATTAACTTACCGACCACTGAAGTAAGACTAACCGGCCTATAATTACCAGGGTCATTCCTATTCCCTTTCTTGAACAGAGAAACAACATTCGCCATTCTCTAGTCCTCTGGCACTATCCCCGTGGACAGTGAGGACCCAAAGATCAAAGCCAAAGGCTCTGCAATCTCATCTCTTGCCTCCCAAAGAATCCTTGGATATATCCCACCTGGCCCAGGGAATTTATCGACCCTAAGGTTTTTCAAAATTGCTAATTCATCCTTCCTCAGAACACCTACCTCCTCCAGCTTACCAGCCTAGGTCACACTCTCATCCTCAAAAACATGGCCCCTCTCCTTGGTGAACACTGAAGAACAGTATTCATTTAACGCCTCACCTATTTCTTCTGACTCCATGCACATGTTCCCACTACTGTCCTTGACCGGCCTTAACCTCACTCTGGTCATTCTTTTATTTCTCACATAAGAGTAAAAAGCCTTGGGGTTTTCCTTGATCCGAACCGCCAAGGACTTCTCACGCCCCTCCTAGCTCTCCTAAGCCCTTTTTTTTAGCTCATTCCTTGCTACCTTGTAACCCTCAAGCGACCCAACTGAACCTTGTTTTCTCATCCTTACATACGCTTCCTTTGTCCTCTTGACAAGATATTCAACCTATTTTGTGAATCATGGTTCCCTCACATGGCCATTTCCTCCCTGCCTGACAGGGACATACCTATCAAGGACACGCAGTATTTGTTCCCTGAACAAGCTCCAATTTTCGTTTGTGCCTTTCACTGACAATTTCTGTTCCCATCTTATACTCCCTAATTCTTGCCTAATTGCATCATAATTACCCCTCCCCCAATTATAAACCTTGCCCTGCCGTATGGCCCTAACCCTCTCCATTGCAATAGTGAAAGACACCGAATTGTGGTCACTATCTCCAAAGTGCTCTCCCCCAAACAAATCCAACACTTGGCCCGGTTCATTACCCAGTACCCCCCTACTTGTTATCCTATCCACATATTGTGTCAGGAAACCCTCCTGCACACACTACAAAGACTGCCCCATCTGAACTGTTCGATCTATAGAGGTTCCAATCAATATTTGGAAAGTTAAAGTCACCCATGACAACTACCCTGAGACCTCCACACCTATCCATAATCTGTTTTGCAATTTCTTCCTCCGCATTTCTATTACTATTTGGGGGCCTATAGAAAACTCCCAATAACGTGACCGCCCCTTTCCTATTTCTAACTTCGGCCCATATTACCTCAGTAGGCAGATCCCCTTCGAACTGCCTTTCTGCAGCCGTTAAACTATCCTTGAACGGCAATGCTACTCCTCTACCTCTTTTACCACCTTCCCTGCTCTTACTGAAACATCTATACCCCGGAACTTCCAACAACCACTCCTGTCCCTGTTCTAACCATGTCTCCGTAACATCATAGCCCCAAGTACCAATCCACGCTTCAAGTTCACCTATCTTATTCCGGATGCTCCTTGCATTGAAGTACACACACATAAACCCACATTTCTGTCTGCCGGTACACTCCTGCGACCTTGATACCCTCCTCAGTACCTCACTACTCTCAACACTGGCTTCTGGACTACAGCTCGTTTTCCCAGTCTCCTGACTAATGCGTTTACACTCCCCCGAAGAGCCGTAGCAAATTTCCCTCCCAGGATATTGGTGCCCCTCAGGTTTAGGTGCAAACCGTCCTGTCTGTACAGGTCCCACCTTCCCCAGAATGTGCTCCAATTATCCACGTAACTGAAACCCTCCCTCCTACACCATCCCTGCAGCCACGTGTTTGTCTGCACTCTCTCCCTGTTCCTCACCTCGCTAGCACGTGGCACCGGCAACAAACCAGAGATGACAACATGGTTGTCCTCGTTCTCAGCTTCCATCCTAGCTCCCTGAATTCCTGTTTTAAATCCCCGTCCATTCTCTTACCTATGTTGTTGGTACCGATGTGTACCACGACTTGTGACTGTTCCCCCTCCCCCTTAAGGATTCTGCAAACATGGTCCAAGACGTCATGGACCCTGGCACCCGGGAGGCAACATACCATCCGTGAGCCTCTATTGTTGCCACAGAACCGTCTATCGCTCCCTCTAACTATCGAGTCCCCAATAACTATTGCTCCCCAATAACTATTGAAAATAGTGGGCAGTGTATTGTGCATAGTTTAATAAATCCTTTTGGATTCTGAATGAAAAGATAGATGTACATTTCGAGAGTGTCTGAATATACCCAAAGTTCCTCAAAGCATTTTGCAGCCAGTTTGAAATATAGTCACTGTTGTAATGTAAGACTACCGTGAGATAGTGTGCAATGCAGTGAATGGCTCATATGGACCATTCCAGCCCTTGAGTGCCCTTGTCCCATCACCGTACCCTTTCATACGGTGAAATTGGTGGGTGAGTGATAGGGAGTGGATGTTGAATTATGCAGGTTAATGGAGTGCTGCTTTTCTTTGGGCATTTTTGTTACTTGTGGACTCTTCTAGGTGGCACAGGCCCTGAAATACTGAACAGTAATAGCAAGAATGGTTTTGCTGTCTCTTGGCTTTTCTGTGAATGGAAGAAAAAGCTTTTCCCTGAATCTGACCTTTACCCTTAATCTTGCCTCTGATAGTGTTAATGGGGATAAAGGCAGATAAGTGGCAGATGGAGTTTAATGCGGAAAAGTGTGAGGTGGTTCACTTTGGAAGGAGTAACAGGAATGCAGAATACTGGGCTAATGGCAAGATTCTTGGTAGTGTAGATGGACAGAGAGATCTCGGCATCCAGGTACATAAATCCCTGAAAGTTGCCACCCAGGTTAATAGGGCTGTTAAGAAGTCATATGGTGTGCTAGCCTTTATCAGTAGGGGGATTGAGTTTCGGAGCCACAAGGTCATGCTGCAGCTGTACAGAACTCTGGTGCGGCCGCTCCTGGAGTACTGCGTACAGTTCTGGTCACCACATTATAGGAAGGATGTGGAAGCTTTGGAAAGGGTTCAGAGGAGATTTACTAGGATGTTGCCTGGTATGGAGGGAAGGTCTTACGAGGAAAGGCTCAGGGACTTGAGGTTGTTTTCGTTAGAGAGCAGACCAAGGCAAGCCAGCAGCACGGTTCAATTCCCGTAACAGCCTCCCCGAACAGGCGCCGGAATGTGGCGACTAGGGGCTTTTCACGGTAACTTCATTTGAAGCCTACTCGTGACAATAAGCGATTTTCATTTCATTTCATTTCAGAAGGCTGAGAGGTGACTTAATAGAGACATATAAGATAGTCAGAGGGTTAGATAGGGTGGACAGTGAGAGTCTCTTTCCTCGGATGGTGATGACCAACACGAGGGGACATAGCTTTAAATTGAGAGGTGGTAGATATAGGACAGATGTCAGAGGCAGTTTCTTTACTCAGAGAGTAGTAGGGGTGTGGAACGCCCTGCCTGCAACAGTAGTAGACTCGCCAACTTTAAGGGCATTTAAGTGGTCACTGGATAGACATAGAACATAGAACATAGAACATAGAACAGTACAGCACAGAACAGGCCCTTCGGCCCTCAATGTTGTGCCGAGCCATGATCACCCTACTCAAACCCACGTATCCACCCTATACCCGTAACCCAACAACCCCCCCTTAACCGTACTTTTTTATTAGGACACTACGGGCAATTTAGCATGGCCAATCCACCTAACCCGCACATCTTTGGACTGTGGGAGGAAATATGGATGAAAATGGAATAGTGTAGGTCAGATAGGCTTCAGATGGTTTCACAGGTCGGCGCAACACCGAGGCCGAAGGGCCCGTACTGCGCTGTAATGTTCTACGTTCTAAGTCCCCTGGCCCTGAAGAGTTGCATCCTAGGATCCTAAAATATTGCTCCGGTAAGATTCGTATTTGGGCTTTTCCAGTGTAAATGTCTGCCGTGGCACAGTGGGTAGCACACCCCTGTCAGAATGTCATGTGTATCCAACTTACACCTCAGGAACCTGAGGATAAAATTTAGGCTAACATTCCATTGATGTACTGAAGGGGTGCTGCACTGTCTGAGGCGCCATCTTTTGTATGAGGTGTTAACCTGAGGTCCCTTCTATCATCTCAATTGGGGATCAAAGATCCACGGCACAATTTGAAGAACAGGGAGATTCTCCCTCATGTCCCGGCCAATATTTTCCTCTCACAGATGGTCTGGTCATTGCTGTCTGTGGGAGCTTCCTGTGCAGATATTGGCTGACGTGTTTCCTACACCACAGACTGACTGCAATTCAGTGGCTGAGAAGCATTTTAGAATATTCTGAGGTTGTGAAAGGGTGACTGTATATATTTCTCCACAATATTTCTCTTCAAATTTGTTGATGACACCACCGTAGTGGGTCGGATTTCAAACAACGATGAGGCAGAGTACACGCAAACAAGCCTCCCATCCATTGACTCTGTCTACAATTCCCGGCTGCCTCAGAAAGGCAGCCAGCATAATTAAGGACCCCACGCACCCCGGACACACTCTCTTCCACCTCCTTCCGTCAGGAAAAAGATACAAAAGTTTGAGGTCACATACCAACCGACTCAAAAACAGCTTCTTCCCGAGGGCAGCACGGTGGCACAGTGGTTAGCATTGCTGCCTACGGCGCTGAGGACCCAGGTTCGAATCCCGGCTCTGGGTCACTGTCCTTGTGGAGTTTGCACATTCTCCCCGTGTCTGCGTGGGTTTCACCCCCACAACCCAAATATGTGCAGGGGCCACTCTAAATTGCCCCTTATTTGTAAAAAATAATTGGGTACTCTAAATTTATTTTAAAAATCAGCTTCTTCCCTACTGCCATCAGACTTTTGAATGGACCTACCTCGTATTAAGTTGATCTTTTCTCTACACCTTGCTATGACTGTAACATTATATTCTGCAGTCTCTCCTTCCTTCCCTATCTACGGTATCCATTGTTTGTACAACATGCAAGAAACAATACTTTTCATTGTAAACGAATACATGCGACAATAATAAATCAAATCAAACAATAAACACCTGTTAACACGCTTGAAACCTGCCTCGGTGCCCTGTCTGATGGGTGTGAGGGTGGGCCGGTCGGTGCTGGTGGGGGGGGGACCAGTGCAGACCCTGTGGGTGGACCGTGCTCCCCACCCTCCTTCCCTTCCCCTTCCCCGACCGCCCCCCGCACCGCCATCCCCAGGATTCGACTGGACCGTGTGATGTACTGGCCAGCTCGCATGCAGGGATCACCCAGGTGTAAGGTGCTACTATGGATGTGAGCCAGACATTGTCTAACGATGCAGAGCACCGGAGCTCATCGCAGAGTGGGTTGTCATCATTCTCGATCCCATGGACCAGACCCACTGTCACTGCCGCCCCGTGCCCCCAGGACGTAGCGCCACAGATATATGTCATGATGGGAGTGTGCATGCGGGGTGGTTTGGTGGTGTGGGAGGTGAGGTGTGGGTCTGGGATGGTGGTGTCCGTGTCCCTGGCCAGCAATACCCCCCCACCTCCTAGTTGGTGAACCATGTCGCAAAGAGGGCGTCCCGTGCGCGCTGGCGATCACGTTGTGCGGCCTCCCGTGCCTGCCTGAGAACCAGGGTCCAGGGCGGGTGGTCAGCAAGGGTGGGGGAGGGGGGGGGGGGGGCGGGCATCCCGAGGCACTCCGGCTGCATTGCCTGCCCCCGGCTCTGACAGATGCTCCCAGCCCCATCACAGACAGCACGGCCGGTGTCCGACCCAGCAGCCCGCAGTCTCTCCATGCCATTTCCTACCTCCTCTCTCTCGCTCAGGGGCCACAACGCCAGGTTCATGATTTTTATAAACACAAGTGAACCACACTGTCGGGAATCGGCCTATTGCAGGTGGTGAATCGCGGAGACCCCGCCCCGTAGGCAAATAATATGCCTACTGTACTTTCATCCCACGAATTGAGCGCCGCATTTATGCCATTTTCAGGGTGCCGGGGCATCCCGATTTGACGTCAAACCGACGTCTACCACGATTTTGGCATCAGTAGCTATTCTCCGCCCAGTCGCGTTTCACGATTTTGGCGTCGGCAAACGGAGAATCCCGCCCAAGATCTTTTTAAGATACATTTGGTTCAGTTTGGGGGTGACACGGTAGCACAATGGCCTTCTGCATTGTAGGGATTCTATGACTCTTATGAGCAAAGGTTAAACAGGCTGAGACTCTACTCATTGGAAATTAGAATAATGAGAGGTGATCTCATTGAAACATACAGGATTCTTAGGCTTGATAGCGTCAATGCTGAGAGGATGTTTCCCCCCAGCCTGGGAGAGTCTCAGACCAGAGGGCACCTAGTGGGCACATGTTAGCCTAGGCACATGTAGACAAAATAAACCATTGCAATAACTAGTTAGCATTAAAAATCACTTTGATCACCCATAAAGAGCTTCCATGCTGTCATGTCATGACGTCATGCTCCGCAAACCCCCGCTCAAACTGAACGTTTAATCTCTGAGCAGTGTAAGAATGGCAGTGTTGTGTCTCTCCCATCCTCCCACACTGATCACGCAGTAATGTCGTGTCGTTCCTGGTGCCAGAAAGGTTACTGGGTTACGGGGATAGTATGGAGGTGTGGACTTGGGCCGAATGGCCTCCTTCTGCACCGTAAATTCTATGATTCTATGTGTACAAGTTTCATAGAATTTATAGAATTTACAGTGCAGAAGGAGGTCATCCGGCCCATCGAGTCTGCACCGGCCCTTGTAATGAGCGCCCCACTCAAGCCCTCACCTCCACCCTGTCCCCGTTAAACCCATTGAACCTTTTTGGACACAAAGGGCAATTTGGCATAGTCAATCCACTTAACCTGCACATCTTTAGACTGAGGGAGGAAACCGGAGCACCCGGAGAAATCCACACAGACATGGGGAGAACGTGCAGACTCCACAGAGACAGTGAATTCCCAAGCCGGGAATTGAACCTGGGACACTGGAGCTGTAAAGCAACTATGCTAACCACTGTGTTACCGTACTAGTGCCATACTAACCTGGGGAAGCAGGCGCTGCTCCCACTCCTTGAATGGGGTGACTGATGAGTGAATTTGCCATAATGCCTTGCATTGGTGGCCACGTCTGTGTCACCTCTCTTTTATGTAGATGTGAGTATGAACCTTGGAGTTCAAAGCTTAGGGGCTAGGCTTCTAAATGATTCAAATAAAATTGGTCGCCAATTAGTGGCACACTCTAGCATTGCAATGCGGTCTAAATTGGCACAATTCATCGATAAAGAAGGGTCATGGATCTGATTAGACAACTGGTTTTCAACTTGTGGCAGGGGAGACATGCCTGATGCGTGTGAAGACTGAAATTAGCATGTCAACTTCATCCTTAGAGGTCAGCCTCATTCCCCAGCTCTCAAGTTGAACAGTCAGCCAGAAACTAATCCCTGTCAGCCTGGTCTCCTTAACCAGTAACCTTGAATTTGGTGACATCTCCTGCCCGCTGGCTTCACAGGGCTGCCTGAGTATTTCTCACTGCAATCGTCCTTCCCCTGTATGAATGTCTTTAGGCTTCCTGAGTCCCTCACTCTGCCCATTCAGTCTGGCCTCTCATGGGACCTCACCCATGAACCTCAGAGTCGTGACCAGTACTGATCCTGTGGCTTCACCTGCTCCCATCCACTTTCCAGCTGCCACTCTGGAAAGGCACTTCCTCAGCGGCTATATCACCACAAGCCCAACAAGGGGGACATTGAAAGTGCTGCCTGCAAACTAGCCGCCAGACTCCCTTAAACATCGAGGCTCACAGACATGAAGGGCCGCTAAGTCTGCCAGTGACCCTAGCTCCCCGAAGATGCTGAGACTGGATGTCTCTCTTTCCCCTCCCCCCAACCCGGCTCAGAGTGAACATATCTGGATCCCTCACGCCTGTTCACTGCCCTCTCTGTGACTGATTGGCTCCCTGGAGGGTAAAGGCTCTTTATATGCCTCGGGCATCAGCATGCCAATCCACAAAACATCAGCATGCCAATCCACAAAACATCAGCATGCCAATCCACAAAACATCAGCATGCCAATCCACAAAACATCAGCATGCCAATCCACAAAACATCAGCATGCCAATCCACAAAACATCAGCATGCCAATCCACAAAACATCAGCATGCCAATCCACAAAACATCAGCATGCCAATCCACAAAACATGTCCAACTGGGTATCTAGTTAGGCTTGGGTTTCTCACTTCGGTGGTCCAACATTGAATGTCATGTGCTTTGCAGATTTGTGAAGATTTCACTTGCTATTAAATCCAGCTCTAATGGTGGGATTGCAGAGTAATGTTTGGGAGAGTGGGGATTGCATTGAGATAACTGGGATTGTTAATCAACACTCTTGGAGATGACAGCACAGACTAACGATCTGAGGAGACTTTTGTCCAACTCAAAACATTTTGATTATTAGTGCAATCACTGAAGTGTATGGCATTTTTATATTGTAACGTATCAGCTCTCTTAGCATTGATTTGTCAGCCCTGCTCTGGGGTAATTTTTAAGCCTGGGTTCATGGGGAGGTGTACTTCAGATGCTAAAAGGTAGATCCTCACAGGTATGTTTGGATCACTAATATTGATGCCCTGACTTAGTTTGGAGAAACACCTCATGTAGTTCAGTGAGGACATCAGTTGAATATCTGGTACAAAAAAAACACTGCCCATGGGTCACGTAGACTGAGAAACTCCCATCCTGGCCTTTTAGCCCAGCTGGTCTCTGCTGTGGGCCTAGTAGGATTGCTGCAGTTGACTTGGTGCCCATAACTTAACAAAAACCAGGCACGGCTTCCTGCCCCTGCTCACCACCTGGGATTCTGCTTTCCCGCATGTGTTGGTTTTTGGGTACGTACACACTTAGGTTCATAATGAGGTGCACTTCCTTCGCATGAGACAACAAAATCACATCTGCTGGTCCCACATTTCTTCTCTTATGCTGGCCAACATCCTTTCCCTCAACCAACAAATAATTAATGATCGTCACCTCCTCAATCTGTGTAGAACACAGCTAGTGTGGGTTTCATTGCTTCATTTATGTGAAAAGTCAAACTTTGGTGGTAAGCGTTTATAAATACCAGTATTCATCAGGATAGATGAATAGGGATTTTTTGCACAATAAGTATTGCATGATTTTATGACCCATTATCCCGTGTCAATTATTGATTATATCCTACAGAATTTGTCTGGAAGCCAAAATAGAACCAATGGGCGTTCACTTTGTCATGTTCATACCCACCCTGGAGAATCTGTGCACTGCAGAGCAGAAAGAGAAATGGCTGCACCGATCTTACACCCAGCAGATCATCGGTACCTATGCCCAGACAGAGCTGGGTCACGGTTAGTGTTTCCAGAAGGTATTTGAAAAAGGGTCTCCAATTGTGGCACTAGAAAATTGTGAACACGACCTGGCCAGCAGGATGCCCTCATCTCAGCTAAATGCCAACTGAAAGGCACTGGGTGGGTGGGCCGCAGGTGCTTGGTGTGCAGTGTGTTCCTCATCTCAGCACGACTGTCGAGGCAGAGACCATACAGCAGGAAGATGCTGAAGACAACTGGTGGGCCATCCTTGCACACCACCAGGTGTAACTTGCTGGCCCATCTCTTGGCTGACATTGGCAGAGAGATGAAAGCTGGTCACCTTCACAAGGTTAGCTAAGGACAAGCATGTGGCACCAAGAGATCGACAAATTTGTCATTTTGCAAAAAATGGGTTGAAACGTTCATCTAACTCAGCTAAGAGGAAAGGGAGAATGGACCACTCAGGAGTGGAACTGTTCTTAACTCAAAAAAACAAAGAAAACTAATCTTAGCCTGGTTTATTGATGAATGAAACCCTGTACCATTCTGCCAAAGCCAAATTGAAATTGGAACCCAAATCTGGTGCTTAAGGATTTCTGTAGCAAAGCAGACTTTTATCCTATTAAAATATTTTGGTAATGACTAACATAGCCATTTTGTACTCTGATATACTGTGGTACTTTTAAGCATTATTCAATATTAATTTACCCAGCCTAGCTTCATTTTCACACCTGGAGAGTCGCTCTTGAGATGTTCAGTGTGATAAGCCATGACCATCACCCCAACCTGTCTTATCCTTCATCCTCCCACCTGCCCGTTCCGAGGTTTTTACTTTGGGTGGGTTTGACCCAACAATGTCACCGAGTGAATGTTGTCTAATTCTTTAATTTGCTAAATGCTCAGTGGTGTCTGTACTCTTATTCTGATGGCTTTTGCACGTTAATACTTTGCTCAGAATGCATTCTCTGAATCACTTTACAGAATTCATGCTGTTGATTTATGTAATAACGGATGGCAAGCAGTGTCTTAATTCACTGGCGTTCGCAATGTGAAAAAAGATGCCTAAACCCCAGTTTCTCCTGTTGCAATCCGTTCTGATGATTAACTGAATCTTCTCACTTCTCATTTACCCCACACTAACCAAGACGTTTACTATTTAATCCAGCCGGCCAATGTATGAATTCTGGACATTTGAGAGCTGGTAGTCTGTTTAACCCAGGGAACATTAAATCGAAGCGCATGTGTGTGTGTGCAAGAAGGTGTGAATATAGAGAGAGACTAGTCTGCAGAACTAGTATGCCATATATAATGTGTATCTCCCAAACTCAACTTTATTTATATCGTGAGAAAAATGGCTCACAGTAGAAGGTATGGATGGGCTTGAGTGTTTTGAAAGTACTCTATTTTCACTCCTCAGTCCCTTGTTTAAGTGAGTATGGTCTCCATAATCTGGGATTTGGCAGATTCGCTCACCCGGAGGTGATGTAAAATGAGGGATTGTATATCACCTGCTTCAAGATGAAACATAAGCACTGAAACTGCAGTAATGGAAAATACTGCAAGTCGATCTGCACTTGGAAAGAAAAACTGACTCATGCTGTCAAAGAGCCTCAGTGGCAACTGTTGCCTCCATATTTTTTCATTATGGTTGCTGCTTTGCCTGTGTCCACCATTTTTATTTTCCATTATTAAAGTCATGTGTGTTATGATAAACTTTTGAGGCATTCAAAAAAACATTTGTGACTCAAGTTATTGTCTGTTTCATCGAGTACTCATCACTGAGCTTGTTTTAAAGAACTTTAGATAATTGACAGGCTCTTGGGTAGTTTTCCTGATCAGCAGAGAGCCGGCTAACTCTCAGCTGTTGACAACTGGCACCGAGATCAGATACAAGTGCCAATCAGGAAATATTGCAGTCACTGTATGTTACAAAAGCCCAGATTTCATGGGAAATGCTAAGACTCAAGGGTGACATGGTGGTGCAGTGGTTAGCACTGCTGCCTCACAGGGCCAGGGTCAATTCCGACCTTGTATGACTAGAGTTTGCATATTCTCCCCGTGTCTGCATAGGTTTCCTCCCGATGCTCCGGTTTCCTCCCACAGTCCAACGATGTACAGGTTAGGTGCATTGGCCATGCTAAATTGCCCCTCCAAAAGGTTAGGTGGGGTTACGGGGATAGGGTGGGTGGGCCTACGTGGGATGCTCTTTTGGAGGGTCAGTGCAGACTTGATGGGCCGAAAGGCCTCCTTCTGCACTATACTGATTCTATGACCCAACCTGAAAGAGTTAACCCGGAGGTGTTACTGACCTGGACATAACATCGTGATGTGTACTTTGTGACCACGTATGCAGCAGATGCCCTTGATGGTCCCAGTGCCTTTAGTGGCTGTGACTAATTTCTGCTCCAGATTCAACACTTCCTTGCGCTAATAATTTTGCCTTGATTGACAGTGATTACTTCAGCATGCCAGAGTTAATCAAATTTCTAATGAAACCCGTATGTGTGTCTGTGTCTGTCCGTGTCTCTGTTTGACCCTTCTTGTTCGTGTTCCTGCAATCCCTCTGCCCGTGTCTTCACAGCTATGTGCACCGTGGGCGGCCAGAGCCCCTGGATCTCCACCTGGGCATGTTCTTGCCCACCATCCTCAACCAGGCTACCCCTGAACAGCAAGATCGCTTCTTCATGCCAGCTTGGAACCTGCAGATCATTGGCACCTATGCCCAGACTGAGATGGGCCATGGTATAGTACAGTAATTCGGTTAGAATTTAATTAGACTCAGAACTCTCAATCCTTTCAGTCTTTTAAAGCTTCTGGACTCATATGCCCACTTGGTAACGGGGTTATTGGTCTATCCCGAACTTCACATGTGCTTCCCATGTTAGTCCCGAACACAGCTAAGTAATCGAGATGTAGTTCGGATGGGGGAATGTTTCTTGCATTTGCACAGTTCTTCCAGATTTGGAGGTGAGTGATTGACACTGCATGTTCACCTGGTTTACAATCCAGTGCTCTCTATTGCAATCTCTGGGTAGCCTATCTCTCTCAAACAGTTCTTTGCTTCAACAAAAGGGTTGGAAATAGAGTTCCCAAGGGTTCTTAAGGAGCCCATGTCGAAACCTCTTGCATGTGTCTTTTTAAAATTGACGGTATTGCCGTAGGATGAACCCATTGGGCCATCATTGGATTGTCCGATTTAAAGAAGCAATTGTGTCTGAATGACTCTTCTGTTTCTCCCAGTTCCTTCCTCAATAAGATTCTCTTGTTTTAGAATCATGCCTGTCAGCCTCTTTGCATCACCAGTGACAAACAATCTGCAAATGTAACCACTTTTTAAGAGGGGGGGGGGATTTAGCATTTTTGCACTAATTACTGAGGGATATCAGTGGTAGAAAATGGGACACTTTTCTGTCCAAACACCCCTAGAGCAGTGCATGGCTTGGTCAGGGTATCTTTTATTGACCCAAGACAGGCTTTAACCCATCCCTTCTCCTTTCCTGCATGGACCATTGATACTTGATAACAAAACCCCCTTTATGTTCCCACACGTCTTTTGACTCCCGCATTCTAACTTCAAATAGAAAACAATTCATTCGATCAATAGTTTGCAGAAACCCTGGGCTGGATTCTCCGATTCTGAGACTAAGTGCTGACGCCGGCATGGGAACAGTGGTGTCTTACGACAGGAAAACGGCGCAACAGCTGCACTGATTCAGCAACTCTGAATGGGCTAGCACCATCGCAACGTGGAACAAACAGTTCCATGCAAACTGGTGCCAGATTTGCCGGGTCCATGATTGGCACACATGAGGCTCGCATGCCGCAGACGCACTTAAATGACCCATTTCCCCACTCACACCCGACAAGATGGCTGGAAGGAGAGCAGTGGGACGGTTCAGGGCCATAGAACATAGACAATACAGCACAGAACTGGCCCTTTGGCCCACGATGTTGTGCCGAACTTTTGTCCTAGATCAAGAACAAATTAATCTACACCCCATCATTCTACCGTAATCCATGTACCTATCCAATAGCCGCTTGAAGGTCCCTAATGTTTCCCACTCAACTACTTCCACAGGCAGTGCATTCCATGCCCCCACCACTCTCTGGGTAAACAACCTACCTCTGACATCCCCCCCTATATCTTCCACCATTCACCTTAAATTTATGTCCCCTTCTAATGGTTTGTTCTACCCAGGGATAAAGTCTCTGACTGTCTACTCTATCTATTCCCCTGATCATCTTATAAACCTCTATCAAGTCGCCCCTCATCCTTCTCCGTTCTAATGAGAAAAGGCCTAGCACCCACAACCTTTCCTCATCAGACCTACTCTCCATTCCAGGCAACATCTTGGTAAATCTCCTTTGCACCTTTTCCAAAGCTTCCACATCCTTCCTAAAATGAGGCGACCAGAACTGCACTCCAAATGTGGCCGTACCAAGGTTTTGTACAGCTGCATCATCACCTCACGGCTCTCAAATTAAATATCTCTGCAAATGAACCCTAGCACACCATAAGCCTCCTTCAAAGCTCTATCCACTTGAGTGGCAACTTTCAAAGATCTATGAACATTGACCCCAAGATCTCTCTGCTCCTCCACATTGCCAAGAACTCTACCGTTAATCCTGTATTCCGCATTCATATTTGTCCTTCCAAAATTGGACAATCTCACACTTTATAGGGTTAAACTCCATCTGCCACTTCTCAGCCCAGCTCTGCATTCTATCTATGTCTCTTTGCAGCCGACAACAGCCCTCCTCACTATCCATAACTCCACCAATCTTCGTATCGTCTGCAAATTTACTGACCCACCCTTCAACTCCCTCATCCAAGTCATTAATGAAAATCACAAACAGCAGAGGACCCAGAACTGATCCCTGCGGTACGCCACTGATAACTGGGCTCCAGGCTGAATATTTGCCATCCACCACCACTCTCTGACTTCTATCGGTTAGCCAGTTCGTTATCCAACTGGCCAAATTTCCCACTATCCCATGCCTGCTTACTTTCTGCATAAGCCTACCATGCGGAACCTTATCAAACGCCTCACTAAAATCAATGTACACTACATCCACTGCCTTACCTTCATCCACGTGCTTGGTCACCTCCTCAAAGAAGCAGTACCCTTTCCATTACTTTGCCTCCCACCGAAGTAAGACTAACTGGCCTGTAATTCCCAGAGTTATCCCTATTCCCTTTTTTGAACAGGGGCACGACATTCGCGACTCTCCAATCCCCTGGTACCACCCCTGTTGACAGTGAGGACAAAAAGAACATTGCCAACGGCTCTGCAATTTCATCTCTTGCTTCCCATAGAATCCTTGGATGTATCCCGTCAGGCCCGGGGGACTTGTCTATCCTCAAGTTTTTCAAAATGCCCAAAGTATCTCCTCGAGCTTACCAGTCTGTTTCACACTGTCCTCTCCAACAATATGGCCCCTCTCATTCGTAAATACTGAAGAAAGGTACTCGCTCAAGACCTCGCCAATCTCTTCAGACTCAATACACAATCTCCCGCTACTGTCCTTGATCAGACCTCTCTCGTTCTTGTCATTCTCATGTTTCTCACATGGTTTAGCTCACTTGGCTAACTCGCTGGCTTTTAAAGCAGACCAAGCAGGCCAGCAGCACGGTTCGATTCCCGTACCAGCCTCCCCGGACAGGCGCCGGAATGTGGCGACTAGGGTCTTTTCACAGTAACTTCATTGAAGCCTACTCGTGACAATAAGCGATTTTCATTTTTTAATTTCTTCCCTGCCTGACATATCAAGGACACGTAGTATCTGTTCCTTGAACAAGTTGCACATTTCAATCATGTCCTTCCCTGACAGCCTATATTCCCAACTTATGCACTTCAGTTCTTGTTTGACAGCATCGTATTTACCCATCCCCCAATTGTAAACCTTGCCCCGTTGCACGCACCTATCCCTCTCCATTACTAAAGTGAAAGTTACAGAATTGTGGTCACGATCTCCAAAATGCTCCCCCACTAACAAATCTCACACTTGCCCTGGTTCATTACCAAGTACCAAATCCGATATGGCCTCCCCTCTGGTCGGACAATCTACCTACTGTGTTAGAAAAGCTTCCTGGACACACTGCACAAACACCACCCAATCCAAACTATTTGATCTAAAGAGTTTCCACTCAATATTTGGGAAGTTGAAGTCACCCTGTGACTACTGCACCTTTCCAAAATCTGTTTCCCATTCTATTCCTCCACATCTCTGCTGCTATTGGGGGCCCTATAGAAAACTCCAACAAGGTGATTGCTCCTTTCCTATTTTTGGCTTCAACCCACACTACCTCAGTAGGCAGTTCCTCCTCAAACTGCCTTTCTGCAGTTGTTGTACTATCTCTAATTAACAATGCCACCCGCCCACCTCTTTTCCATCCTCCCTAATCTTATTGAAACATCTATAACCAGGGACCTCCAACAACCATTTCTGCCCCTCTTCTATCCAAGTTTCTGTGATGGCGACCACATCGTAGTCCCAAGTACCGATCCATGCCTTCACTTTACCCACCTTATTCCTGATGCTTCTTGCGTTGAAGTATACACACTTCAACCCATCTCCGTGCCTGCAAGTACTCTCCTTTGTCAGTGTTCTCTTCCCCACTGCCTCACTACACGCTTTGACGTCTTGAACATCGGCTACCTTAGTTGCTGGACTACAAATCCGGTTCCCATTCCCCGGCCAAATTAGTTTAAACCCTCCCAAAGAGTACTGGAAAACTTCCTTCCCAGGATATTGGTGCCCCTCTGGTTCAGATGTAACCCGTCCTGCTTGTACAGGTCCCACCTTCCCCAGAATGCGCTCCCAATTATCCAAATACCTGAAACCCTCCTACACCATTCCTGCAGCCACGTGTTCAACTGCACTCTCTCCCTATTCCTAGCCTCGCTATCACGTGGCACCGGCAACAAACCAGAGGTGAGAACTCTGTCTGTCCTGGCTTTTAACTTCCAGCCTAACTCCTTAAACTTGTTTATTACATCCACACCCCTTTTCCTACCTACGTCGTTGGTACCAATGTGCACCATGACGTCCGGCTGCTCACCCTCCCCCTTCAGGATCCGAGATGTCATGGACCCTGGCACTCAGGAGACAACAAACCATCCGAGAGTCTCGCCCATGCCCACAGAACTGCCTGTCTGTACCTCTAACTAGTTAGTCCCCTATAACTACTGCTCTCCTAATCTCCCCCCTTCCCTTCTGAGCCCCAGAGCCGGACCTCATGCCAGAGACCCGGGCACTGCAGCCTACCCCTGCTAGGTAATCCCCCCCCCAACAGTATCCAAAGCGGGATACTTATTGTTGAGAGGAACAACCACAGGGGATCCCTGCACTGACTGCTTCCTCCTCTTCCCACCTCTCACTGTTACCCAGCTACCTTTGTTCTCAGGTGTAACTATGTCCCTGTTGCTTCTATCTATCACCCCCTCAGCTTCCCGAATGATCCTCAGTTCATCCAGCTCCAGTTCCCTAACACGTTCTGTGAGGAGCTGGAGGTCTCCCTTACATCGAACATTCTGCAGGAGGAACATTCCACTTCCCGAGCTGCCATCACCTCTACTTATTCTCCCAGTAAAAAAGAAAAAAAAAAGTAAATATCTTACCCGCTGACAGCACTGAGTCTTTTTATTTAGGTTAGTGGAGGCGGGAGGGTGGGAGACACTACACGTGTAGTGTCTCGGGTTTCCTCACCGTTCAGATATATTGGATAATACAACCTTCCCAGCTCTCCCCACGGCCGACTTCCGGTTTCCTGCTGCTCTGAGAAAAAAAAAAGCTCGGAAAAAATAAGTTAAAAATCAAGAACTCAGCTGACCTTCCAGCTCTCCCCTCCAAAAATCGCTCCCCTCTTTGGCCGCTCCTCTGGAAGAATGAGACGTTGAATTGGACACCCTCCTGGACACCGTAGAGGAGAGAAGGATGACCCTGTACCCCGACCTGGGAGGAAGGCCGCCAGGCGTCACCATTTGCTGTGCCTGGTACAGAGGTGGTCAGCGCCGTGGGCAACGTCGCTGGGACTCGCCAGCAGTTCCGGAAGAAACTCCACAACCTCCTCAGGACTGCCAGGGTGAGTAGGCAGCGCTGTGCCCCTGGCACTATGCCTCCCCCATACAACCCGGCCCCTGCCCCCGAGAGGACGGCGGAACATCCACCCTGCCCCACATGCTAGCACCCATGCCAGCCGCAATGGCCGGGTGCCTTGGCCACAGGACCTGCCGGAGATGGAGCCGGTCCAGCCGGATCCCCCTGCCCCCATCCAGTGCTAGAGCCGGTGCGCCCCAGACGGCCGAGCACTGACAGAGAGAGCAGCCCAAACACCAGCCCTCTGCTCGAGACTCAGGACAACCCGGAACTCGGGTCTGAGGAGGACACGGACTTTCCGTCACCGCGTCTCCAACACCCTCCAGCATTCCAGAGACAACCACCTCGGTTGGCACATTAGTGAAGTGGCTCCTGGAACACAATCTGGTGTGCACCACACAGTTGGTCTGGTACAGCAGGTGGAGGTAGGAGCAGCCGCAGTTGGAGGGCAGGCTGACCCCAGGAACCAGCTGCCGTCCAGGTGGGTCCCGGCTCCTGGAACATCCAGTCCCAGCCACAGTGCAGTCAGAGGCCCAGAGACTCCAGGAGGGGATGACGGCCAGCATCCAGCACCTTAAGGCACAGGTGGAGGAGTCCACCTGCGTACAGCAGCAGGGGGTGGTGGCGGTCATACGTGCCACCAGGCCGATGCCACACGGATGGCGTCTGCAGTGGTGGCGATTGTGTCGGCTATGGGTCAGAGTGTCCAGGGCCTGGGGCATTCTGTGCAGACGGGGGCCCAGGGCAGGGCTGCCATCTCACAGGCAGCCATGTACCAGACCCACCTGGAAATTGCAGCAGCGCTCCTCAGCATGGCCCAGTCACAGCAGGCCATGGCTGAGAACGTCGGCGACATTGCCCCGGCGCTGGACGGCGTTGCGCAGACCGAGAGGGAGGTGGCCCAGTCACTTGCTGATGTGGCACAGACCCTCAGGATGGTGGCACAGAGAGCAGCATGGTGGCACAGTGTGGTTAGCGCTGCTGCCTCACGGCGCCGATGTCCCAGGTTCGATCCCGGCTCTGGGTCACTGTCCATGTGGAGTTTGCAGATTCTCCCTGTGGGTTTCGCCCCCACACCCCAAAGATGTGCAGAGTAGGTGAATTGGCCACGCTATATTCCCCTTTAATTGGAAAAAATTAATTGGGTACTCTAAATTTTTTAAAAAAGGATGCTTGCACAGTTGCAGCATCATGTGGCGTCAACCCAGATGGAAATGGCCCACTCTCTGTTCTCCATGGCCGTGAGCGTGCAGACTCTGGTAGATACCAAGGTGGGCCTCTGGGACTGGCAGCGCCAGGTGGCGGGGAGCCTCGGGGGATGGCTCCCCTCGCTCCCCAGTCCCATGGAGAAGCCTGGTGGTCATCGGTCACCCTGAGGGAGGAGAATGGGGCCCGTACCGGTGACTCCCGCTGGGGAGGTGCCGGAACACTGCAGCACCTCGGACTCTCCCTCCTTCTGTCCCTAGTGCACCTGGTGGGCAGCGGGAAGAACGGGACGGCACCAAGCCACCCGGGACACCCGAGCAGTGGGCGGGCCCATCCAGGACAGGTTGCCCCAGGAGACATGTGCTGACAGGTCCCTTGTCCCAGAGCAAGGGTTACAACATGCCACCTCCACCCCCTGCTGTATCGTCTGGGGAACCATCTCGGCACAGTGTTAGGTAAGGCCAGAAAGTTAGACACCAGTTAAGTTGGCATGGGTGAGGGGCACAGTTGAGATATGGGGCTAGGGCACAGACTGTGTATATTTCTGCACACCAAACACCTGTAACTACCGTTAGAGCCTGCCTCGGAGCTCTGTCTGCTGTGTGTGGAGTTGGGCTGGTCATTTTTGCCTGGGGGGAGTGGGGGGGTGGGGGACCAGTGCAGGCCCCGTGGGTGGACTGCCATCCCCACTGCCGGGATCTGCTGGGACCGCGTGATGGCATGCCCATCTCACATGCAAGGGTCACCCAGGTGGAAGGTACTACTGTGGGCATGAGTCAGACATTGTTATATGATGTGGAGCACGGAGCTCATCATCGAGCGGGCTGTCATCATCCTCTATCCAATGGATCAGGCCCGCTGTTACTGCAAACCCAGGGCCCTCAGCTTGTTGTGCCGCAGGAATGTATAATGGAGGGGGCGTGCATGAGGGTGGTTTGGTGGTGTAAGAGGTGAGTGGGTGTGGGTCTGGGATGTGGTGTCCGCGCCCCTGGCCAACAACCCCCCCCCCCTCCAGTCGATGAACCGCGTCGCAATCAGAGCGTCCCATGCGTGCTGGCCCTTGCAATGGCGTTGTGTGGCCTCCCCTGCCTGCTTGGAGCCCATGGGTGGTCACCCGGTGTTGGCTGCCGGTTGGGTGGTGCGCTGTTCGGGCCTGGGTGAGGGGTGAGCAACCTGTGGTGGAGTGCGGGGAGTGGCCGTACCCATATGGCCTGTGGGTGTTCAGCGAGTGACCACCGTAATGGTGATTGGTGCCTGGCTAATGCCCCAGGACTGTGGGGGGGCACGCCGCTGCTCGGCCCGCCCCTCCACTCTCCTGACCTTGGCAGGGGCCCAACTAGCTCGGCTGGTGTCCGGGGCAGCAGCCCGTAGTCACTCCACGCCATTTCCTACCTCCACTCTCTCACTCAGCAGCCAAGGCACCAGGTTCACGATTTTAAAAACCACAAGTGAACAACGCCGTCGGGTACTCGACCCATCGGAGGCAGTGAATCGTGGAGGCCCCCCGGAGTATAAGGGGCGGGATTTTCTGATCCTGAGGCTAAGTGTTGACGCTGTCGTAAACGCCGTCGCATTTTACGATGGCGTTAGCAGGCCCCCAGGATCAGCGGTCCTGTGCCCTACGGGGACCAGCAGGGCACTGCAGTGACTCACACAGCTCCAGCTGCCGATACCGCCATCAAACGGGCGGCGTAGGTCTGCGCATGAGCGCTGCGGCCAGCGCGGACTTGCGCATGCGCACTAGTTTCCTTCTCTGTGCCGGCCCCGGCACAACATGGCTTAGAGCTACGGTGGCTCGGCGCGGAGTAAAAGAGTCCCCTCCAGGAGAATCCGGTCCGCCGATCAGTAGGCCCTGATCGTGGGCCAGGCCACGATGGAGGCTCCCCCGCCGCAGGATGGACGACATGGTCTCACCGGGTACGACCACATGTAAACGCCACCGGCAGAACTCGGCCTAGCTCGGTGGCCACCCGGCCCATCCCGCGTGGAGAATCGCGGGGGTGGCTGTGTAGACCGGATCCCGACCGGCGCCGCGCCGATTCTCCGGCCCGGGGTCAGAGAATCACGCTCAGGGTGTCAGGCTCGCTGATGATATGCCTGCTGAAATTTTACCCTGTGTGGCGAGCGACGCGTTTACGCCATTTTCGGGGTGTCGGAGCCCCCCATTTGGCGTCAAACTGGTATCTGCCCCGATTTCGGCGACGGAAACTATTCTCTGCCCAATCGGTGTCAGCAAATGGAGAATCCTCACCCTGATGTTATCAAGTTATTAAATACAGAACGCGCAGCAAAATCTAATACAAAAGATTGAACATCCCCACTCCTTCCAGAGTCTGTTCTGGCCTAGTTTGTGACATGTCCCATTTCCAAAACCAGCCATTTGGGCAGTTGTGTGCTGTGGACTGGCACCAAGAGAGATGGGTCACTGTCTCAACCCATTGATATTGAAGCTAAGACGGTGAGAGAGACAGGTCAACTTCATCCCTTGGATTCAATCCCAGTTACCAGGAAACAAATTAAGTTGGAGATTTTTCTCGCAGAAGTAGAACCGGTATCCACTGCGCAATTTGGCTACTTTCCCATAATGCAGTAGTTTGGTTTTACCATAAGTGCCACTTTATATAGAGTCCTAGCTATTGTTTTGAAGTGGAAAGAATGCAACCCTGATACCAGGAGGTGAAGTTCATCGGGTACAATACTTGAGTGAGGGAGTTTGTGGTCAAGACATTATTGTGGGGGAAGGAAGCTTTTTCTCCTCAAACCCCCAACCCATTTCCTCAGTGTAGCTTTCATTGAACACTCACTTCCACTCATAATTTCTCTACCATTGAGTAGATTAAACTTCAGGAATTTTGGAACCTTAAATCCTATTCTGGGAACATCCAAACAAATTTGGTGCCACATGCTGTTTGTGCAGAGATACAGGTTACTAAATCCATTGTGTTCATGTTGTTCAATAATGTACGATTCTTGCAGAGTACCAATGTATGTTTACTCCTTCATGTGTTCCCCTGCCCTCTCCCCCATTTTCCACCCCCTCTCCCCCACCCCCACGCACATAGCCAAAACAGATTGCAGCCTCTTCCAAGACTGGGACATCGAGGGCTTGGTTCTCCGCTGGCGGGATGCTCCATTTTGCCGGCAGCCCGGGGGTTTCCCAACACACAGGGGAAACCCACAGTGGGAAACCCCATTGACCGGCCGGCGTAATGGAGCATCCCGCCGGCGGGGTGAAACAGAAATGTGGCGCTGCGGGGCAGAGAATCCAGCTCAAGTGTCACTCCGTACAAAAATCTATAATATTTAAATTGTTATCTTATTCAGTCTGCAGAGGCAGCAAGGCAGGACCAGGACACTTGACGTAAATCCTAAAAGGCATATGAGCAGAGCTGAATTAACAAGACCTCTGCCTCTATTATTGCCTTACCAGTACCAGCTTGAGTACACAACCCCTTCGATGTTTCCTCCGCTCTCGGAGATTGATGAGTTGTTCTCAGAGAGTTGACTTTTCATGCTGCAAGATGGCTTGCTGATTTGATCCTGGAGGGAATGCTGGAGCTAACTGCAGTCTGGTGAAGTCATAGAATTTACAGTGCAGAAGGAGGCCATTCGGCCCATCGAGTCTGCACCGGCTCTTTGAAAGAGCACCCGACCCAATTCCACACCTCCACCCTTTCCCCACAACCCAGTAACCCGACCCAACACTAAGGGCAATTTTGGACACTAAGGGCAATTTAGCCTGGCCAATCCACCTAACCTGCACATCTTTGGACTGTGGGAGGAAGCCGGAGCACCTGGAAGAAACCCACGCAAACACGGGGAGAACGTGCAGACTCCGCACAGACAGTGACCAAGCCGGGAATCGAACCTGGGACCCTGGAGCTGTGAAGCAATTGTGCTAACCACCATGCTACCGTGCTGCCCTAGTGATTTCTGAAAAACTGACCATAGGGTTGGTTCAGACTCCTTGGGCTGAATGGCCTCCTGTGCTGGAGGGATTTTATGGCACCAGTGTTGCCAGATTACTTATCATTTTAAAAACCAAATTAGTTCAGTAATGCCCTGCCACCCTATTCCGGTCTGGCAGTCATGTAACTCTATTTCTCAAATGGAATTGGTTGCCACTGTATCCAGACATCATTATCCAGGGAGAAGGTCGACCATCTCTTCAACAATTGGGTAGTGGCAGCACATGTGGTCTTTCCAGTATCACCCCACATCCCAAGAATTTTAGTTTGCTTTTTTAAAAGTGCCTTTCAAAAGGGTGAAAGTGTTTGACAATATGGTGCAGAATCTGGAGTGAGGCTGCCATTTTTAGTTCTCTGTTTCTTTCAGGCTCGTTCATTCGAGGCTTGGAGACGACTGCAACTTACGACCCATCAACTCAAGAGTTTGTGCTGAACAGCCCGACTGTGACCTCAATCAAATGGTGGCCTGGAGGATGTAAGTGAACCTGCTAATGTTTACAGTTAGGTCATCATACAGGGACTAATGGGGTTGTGCAAATAGCTAAGATGCTGCAATATTCGTAGACCTGGAAAGTTACTGCTTTCCTAGACCGGCATTTAAATTCTGGATACAAAAGCCGGCTGAGACCTGGTCCATTTCTGATTGGAATGTCTGGAAGTTTCAAAGCTGTGAAATGGGCACCAACAAGGCTGATTAGTCAAGCCCATTTCTCTTTCACTTCATTTATCAGTCTGGGTAGAAATAAGATAAAGCAAAGGAAAGAAGTCCCTAGTGGGAGTAATCTATAGGTCCTGCAGTGGGACACAGTGTAAACCAGGAAATATTGGAGGCTTGTAAGAAAGGTACGATAATAATCATGGGTGATTTAAATACGCATGTAGATTGGATTAATCAAATTGGCAAGGGTGGCCTCGAGGGAGAGTTCATTGAATGTATTAGAGATTGTTTCTTGGAGAAATATGTTAGGGAGCTGTTATAACCGCAAAGGCGATCCGGGGATGAGGACCACATCACCTCCCCGAATATGAACTTCCCCTTTAAGGCAGGCAGGATTTTCCCTTTAAGCAGGCAGGATTTCCCCTTTACAGGACAGCCCCAGCTGTATAAAATCTCGGCCTAGTTGCAGGTCGGGAAGGAATACCTTAGGGAAGTGTAGGAGCATGATAACTATTGGAATAAACCTTGTTCTTTCATTTCTCCGTCGTCGATGCATTCTGCTTATCGCGGATTCAACAAGGACCAACCAGGGAGTAGGCTATTTTTGGATTTAGTATTGTGTAATGAGGAGGGATGAAATAATTTTTTTTTAAAAATTCCATTAAAGTGGCAGTTGCGCGTGGCCAATCCACTTACCCTACACATCTTTGGATTGTGGGAATGAGACCCACGCAGACATGGGGAGAACGTGCAAACTCCACACGGAAATTGACCGAGGGCTTGAATTGATCTCTGGTTCTCGGCGCCGTGATGCAGCAGTGCTAACCACTACACCACTGTGCCCCGACAGTTTGAGGGCGAGAAACTGGAGACCCACACATGCGTTCTGCAGTTAAACAAAGATAATTACATTGGCACGAGGACAGATTTGGCTCTAGTGGACTGGGCAGCAAGACTGCTCGGTTGATGAGTAATGGCAGTTGTTAAAGGAGATATTCAATTCCTCTCTACTAAAATATATTCCAGAAAGAAAGAAAGAATAAGGGGGGTAAAAACATCCATGGCTAAGCAAGGAAGTTAAAGATAATGTAAAAACAAAAGCAAACAGCATAGCATATTGCAAAGACCAGTGGGAGGCTGGAAGATTATTACTAAAAAAGTAATAAAAAGAGCAAAGGTAAAGAAAACTAGCGCAAATATATAAAAGCAAAAGCTTCTATAAGTATATTAAAGGGAAGGGTGTAGCTGAATGTTGGTCCCTTGGAGGATGAGACCAGGGAGTTAATAGTGGGGAACACAGAAAAGAGCGAGATGCTCAATAATTAGGGTCTTAAAGGAAATGGCAGTGGAGGTATTGGATCCATTGGTTAGAATATTCCAAAATTCCCTGGATGTGGAAAAGGTTCCAGTGGATTTGGGAAATGCTAATTTAACACCCTTATTCAAAAAGGGAGGGAGGCAGAAAATAGGAAACTATAGATAGAACATAGAACATACAGTGCAGAAGGAGGTCATTCGGCCCATCGAGTCTGCACTGACCCATTTAAGCCCTCACTTCCACCCTACCTCCGTAACCGAATAACCCCTCCTAACCCTTTTGGAGACTAAGGGGCAATTTATCATGGCCAATCCACCTAACCTGCACGTCTTTGGGCTGTGGGAGGAAACCGGAGCACCCGGAGGAAACCCACGCAGACACGGGGAGAACGTCCAGACTCCGCACAGACAGTGACCCAGCGGGGAATCGAACCTGGGACCTTGGCGCTGTGAAGCCACAGTGCTAGCCACTTGTGTTACCATGCT
This sequence comes from Scyliorhinus canicula, assembly GCF_902713615.1. NCBI lineage: Eukaryota > Metazoa > Chordata > Chondrichthyes > Carcharhiniformes > Scyliorhinidae > Scyliorhinus > Scyliorhinus canicula. The sequence continues at coordinate 65,741,321 of NC_052163.1, read as the reverse complement.
GCCTGATCAGTTAGTTTAACATCTATTATTGGGAAATTGTTAGAGTCTATTATTATGAAAGTAATAACAGGACATTTGGAAAGTCAAAACGCAATCTATCAGGATCAGCATGGTTTTCTGAAGGGTAAATCGTGTGTGACTAATTTGCTAGAGTTTTCAAAGATGTAACAAGCCAATTGAATAAAGAGTATCCTGTAGATGCACTATCTCTGGACTTTCAGAAGGCATTTGATAAGGTGCCATATAAACGGTTAATAATACACTAGGTAAGATCACATGGGATATGGGGTAGTTTATTAACTTGGATGGAAGACTGGCTAATTGACAGAAGGCAAAGTCGGGATAAATGGGTTTTTTTTCCGGTTGGCAAGATGTAACAAGATGCCACTGCATTTGGTCCTCGGGGCCCAATTATTTACAATCCATGTTACTGACTTGGATGGAGGGATAGAAGGGACAGTAAGTTGCAATGTGGAAATATAGAAACTTACAAATGATTATGGATAGGTTAGGTGAGTGGGCCATAATTTGGCAAATAGAGTATAACGTGAATAAATGTGAGGTTATCTGTTTTGAAAATGGAAAGGCAATTTTTTCAAAAAATATTTTTATTTGTTTTTTAACATTTTATACATAAAACAAAATGATGCAAAACACCAAGGCAAACCCCCCACTCCACCCCCGCCACTCCACCAACCAATAACTCAAACAAACCCCCCGCCCCCCACTGATCCCAAACCACCACACCTCCACTTGGCAGCTGACAGTAACCAACTCTTTATCAACAGACCCCATCTCTTTGTGGAACGCCTCCATCGCCCCCCTTAAAGCAAACTTAACCTTCTACAAATACAGGAACTCCATCACGTCCCCAAGCCACACTGAGGCACTGGTTAAGGAGAATATTATAGCCGTACTGCGGGAGGACACCTCGGAGAGCTCATACAATAAGTCAATCTGGGTAGAGCTCAGGAACAGGAAGAGGGCAATCACAATGTTGGGGGTTGCCAGCGAGAGATAGAGGAGCAGATAGGTAGAGAGATTTTGGATCGGTGCAAAAGTAACAGGGTTGTTGTGGTAGGGAATTTTAACTTCCCGTATATTGACTGGGACTCATTTAGTGCTAGGGGCTTGGATGGGGCAGAGTTTGTAAGGTGTATCCAGGAAGGTTTCTTGGAGATAGTCCAACTAGGGAAGGGGCAGTACTGGACCCGGTATTGGGGAATGAGCCTGGACAAGTGGTTGAGGTTTCAGTAGGGGAACATTTTGGGAGTAGTGACCACAATTTCGTACGTTTTAGGGGACATTTGGATAGGGATGAGGGTAACCCTAAGGTGCTAACTGGGGAAAGGCAAATTGCAATAACATTAGATAGGAACTGAAAAATTTGGATTAGGTGCGGCTGTTGGAGGGTAAATCAACATCGGACACGTGGGAGTCTTTCAAGCGACAGTTGATTAGGATTCAGGAAAGTCATGTTCCTGAGAGAATGAAGGATAAGTGTGGAAAGTTTAGGGAGCCTTGGATAACGAGGGATATTGTGAACCTTGTCAAAAAGAAAAGGGAGGCTTTTGCACTGTCTGGAAGGATGGGGCAGTCGAAATCCCGAAGGAGTATAAAGAAAGTAGGAAGGTACTTAAGCGGGAAATTAGGAGGGCTAGGAGGGGTCATGAAAAGTCCTTGGCAAGTAGGATTAAGGTGAATCCTAAAGCTTTTTATTCATATGTAAAAAGCAAGAGGGTGACCAGAGAAAGAATTGGTCTACTTAAGGACAGTGAATACTTCCCAACAATCAGCTATACAGTCTTTACAGATTTTGCACCGACGCCCCTGCGACGAAGCTGAGCCCCTTAACTCATACTTTATCTTCTCTAACCGCAGGAGGTTGTATAGGTCACCCAACCAGGCTGCTACCCCCAGTGGCGATGCCGAACGCCACTCCAGCAAAATTTGCCGCCGTGCAATTAGAGAGGCGAAGGCCATGACATCGGCCTTCCTCCTCTCCATCAGCTTCCCAATTTTTTTGCAACTCCAGAACATGTGCGCATGATTCGCTGGCCCCCGCCCACACCTCTCGCACTCATCTGCTGCCACCTGAAAGAACCCACTCATTCTTGCCCGGGTCATATGCACCCTGTGCACCACCTTAAACTGTATCAGGCTCATCCTTGCACAAGAGGAGGTCCCATTTACTCTATGCAGTGCCTCACTCCATACTCCCCAATTGATCTCCCCTCCCAACTCCGCTTCCCATTTCCCCTCGATCTTCACCACCCGCTTGCCTCTTTGTTCCCCCAGCCACTCGTATATATCCCCAATTCTTCCCTCCCCTTTCACATCCGGAAGCAGCAGTCACTCCAGCAGGGTGTATCCCGGCAACCAGGGAACCCCCTCCAGACCTCTTGCGCAATGTTCCTGACCTGCAAATACCTGAACACGCTCCCCCTCGGCAGCTCTACACTCCCGTAGCTCCTCCAGACTGGTGAACCCTTCCTCCAAATTCAAATCCCTCACCTTGACCAGCCCCACTTCCATCCACCGCCTCTATACACTATCCACCCCCCCGGCTCAAACCTATGATTCTCGCACAGCGGCGTTATCACCGACGTCCCTTCCACCTGAAAATGTCTCCTCAACTGATTCCATATCTTTACCGTGGACTGCACCCCCCCCCCCCCCTGCGCTGCCTCTGCCTCTGTAACAGGGCCCTCCCTCGGCACATTCCCCGCCCATACAAAGTCCGAGATGATCGTGTCCACTTTCCGAAAAAGACCTTTGGTGCAAAGATCGGGAGAGCCTGAAAGATAAACAAGAACCTTGGCAGAATATAAATTCTCACCACTTGAACCCTCCCTGTCAATGTTAACTGCAGTATGTCCCACCTCTTAAGATCCTCCGTGGCCTCCTCCACCAGTTTCTTTAAATTCCACTTGTGGAGCCCCATCCATTCCCTCGCTACCTGAATCACCAATTACCTAAACCTATCCCTCGTTGCCGTAAATGGCACCCCCCTAAATTAGCACGCTGTCCCAGCTCATTTACCGGAAATAGCTCGGCCGGGATTCTCCAATCCTGCGGCCAGGTTCTGACGGTGGCGTGAAAAGTGGCGCGAGACACGCCGGCATCAGCAGGCCTCAACTGGCAGCTATCCACCCCTTCCTAGGGGGCTAGTACGGTGCCAGAGTGGTGTCCGCAGCTCCGGCGCCCAAAAGCGAGTTTGCGCAGGGACGCCACGGCCGGTGCAGGTTTGAGCATGTGCGTGCGTTCCCGTCTCTGCATCAGCAGCCGGTCAATATGGGGGAGCCCTACAGGCCCCACCCTCTCCCCGGCGCAGGGTCGGAGAATCCCGGCCCTTGCTTTTCCCTGCATTCAGTTTGTACCCCAAGAATCCTTCAAACCTCCCCAGCAGGCCCATAATCGTTCCCAGTGGATCCATAAGACATAGGAGCAGAATTACACCACTTGGCCCATCGGGTCTGCTCTGCCGTTCAATCATGGCTGATATTTTCTCATCCCCATTCTCCTGCCTTCTCCCCATTACCCCTGATCCCCTTATTAATCAAGAACCTATCTGTCTCTGTCTTAAAGACGCTCAGTGAATTGGCCTCCACAGCTTTCTGTGGCAAAGAGTTCCACAGATTCACCACCCTATGGCTGAAGAAATTCCTTCTCATCTCTGATCCGATATATACAGCAAGACATCATCAGCATAGAGCGGCACCTGAAGCTCCCTCTGTCTCCTCACAGTCCCCGGCCACTCCGCCGACCCCCTGAGCGCCATCGTCAACGGCTTTATGGCCAGCGCAAACAGCCTCGTACCCCCGTGTAAGTCAAAGCTTCGTGAGCTCATATCATTCGTCCTCACCCTCGCCCTTGGTGCCACATACAGCAACTGCACCCCTGCCACAAATCTTGGCCGAAACCCAAACCTTCCCAAAACCTCGAACAAGTACCGCCATTCCACCCGATCAAATGCTTTCTCAGCGTCCATGGACACCACCACCTCCGGTGCCAGAGCCCCCGATGGATTCATCACCACATTCAACAGGCGTCTTATATTACTCGTGAGCTGCCTGCCCTTCACGAAGCCTGTTTGATCTTCTGCAACCATCCCTGGGACACAATCCTTCATCCTCCCCGCCAGCTAACTTAGCCAATACTTTCACATCCGTGTTCAATAATGATATGGGTCTATACGACCCACATTCTACTGGGCCCTTCCCTTTTTTGGGGATTAGCATGATTACTGCCTGCATCATTGTCTCCGGCAACTCCCCCTTCCCCAGTGCTTCATTAAATGCCCCCAACAGATGGGGTGCCAGTTCCATCGCAAATTCCTTATAAAATTCCGCCGGGTACCCATCCGGCCCAGGGGCCTTCCCCGACTTCATACCCCTGATACAATCCAGCACCTCCCTCAGTCCCAAGGACTCCTCCAATGCCTGCCTCTTTGCTTCTTCCACCTGGGGAAATTCCAGCTTGTCCAGAAACTGCCCCATATCTCCCTTCTCTCCCCAGAGGGTCCGCCTCGTAAAGTCCCTGGTTGTACTCCCTAAACGCCTCATTTATCTTCCCTTGCTCCGACACCACATCCCCAGCCCCAGTCTGAATCGCCAATATTTCCCGGGATGCAGCCTGCTTCTGCAGCTGGTGCGCCAGCATGCGGCTCGCCTTCTCCCCATACTCATATTGCACCCCTCTTGCCCGATGCAATTGCTCTACCGCCCTCCCCGTTTTGAGCCTGTCAAACTGCCCCTGCAACTTTTTCCACCTCGCCAGTCCCTCCACGGTGGGCACCCTCGTCAATGGTGGTAACATAACCACCATTGGAGGTTTGGAGGGCCGAAGGGCCTGTTCCTGTGCTGCATTTCTCTTTGTTCTTTGTATTTCCCTGGGACGAACATGAGCGGCAGCTCCGCGCAATGGACAAAGGCTCTATAGTCAGCGCAAATAAAAGGGGGAATATGGGACACCCCTTCCTCGTTGGCCTCCGCAACTGAAAATATCCTGGGTTCACCCCTTTCGTATGAACACTTGCCTTCGGTTCCGCATATAACGATTTGACCCATGTCATAAACTTGCGCCCAATCCCAAACCACTCCAACTCCACAAACAAATAACTCCACTCTCCACGATCAAACAGCTTCTTCACCTCCAGTGCCACCACCACCTCCAGCTCCCCCTCCCTTCTGATATGGAGAGCACCATGTTTAACAAGTGGCGCACATTCAAGGACAACTGCCTACCCTTTACAAACCCTATCTGACCTTCCTCAATCAACTGCGCAAAGCACACTTCCAACCTAAGCGACAACAACCTCCCTCATATCCGACTCATCCTCTGGAGGTTCGGACCTACACAACCTTTTATAAAACAGCTCAAATGCTCCGGTGCCACCGCCAACCCCCTTGCCCCATTCCAGACTCGAAAAATCTTGCGCGAGGCTGCCTGCCTGCCAGTGGAGCTGTCCTGCCAACAAGTGACTGCCTTTCTACCCGTATTTGTTTACTACCTTTGTCTGTCTCAACTGACGTACTACCTTGCCTGTGAACAAAAGGCCCAATTGCGCCTGCAGTTCCTTTCTACTGACCAAAAGCTCTGGAGTGGGGTCTTCCGCATACTTCCCATCAACTTCCAAGATTTCATCTACCAGCCGCTGCCGCTCCTCTCTTGCTTCTCTATCCACCTGCGCCTTATAGGAGATGATCTCACCCCTCACCATTGCCTTCAGCGCCTCCCAAACCACCAACGGTGAGACCTCCCCATTCTTATTGAACCCCACATAATCATTAATCACCTTTTCCATCTTTGCACAAAAACTCGGATCTGTCAGCAGCCCCACATCCAGCCTCCACGCTGGCCTCTGTGCAGGCACCTCTCCAGGACCACATCCACCAAATGCGGAGCATGATCCAAAATGACAATTGCCGAGTGTTCCGATTTCCTCACCCTCAACCTCCCCACAATAAAGAAGTTAATCCTTGAGTACACATTATGCACTGGTGAAAAAAAGGAAAACTTTCTGCCCACTAGATGTAAGAACCGCCACAGGTCAGCTCTCTCCCCCCCCCCCTTTCATCTCCTTCATAAACTCTGCCAACACCTTTGCCCCCCCTGAAGGGGTCAACGAACGTTGCTTAGACCGATCCATCTTTGGATGCAACACTGTTTTAAAATCCCACCTAAAATTAGCAGCAAGGTGTCCAGACTTGACTGCCTATGGCTGCCACCATCCTCTTCATGAACCCTACATTATCCTAATTCGGAGCATGCATGCTAAACAACACCACCAACCTCCCGTCCAACCCACCTGTTATTTCAGCAAGAGCCACCCAATGTGCGGCCTCCACCTACATGTCGCCACTGGAAGTCCGGAAAGTAAACTTTTATCAATATGGAGAGGATCTTCAGAGTGCTTCAATGCAGAGGGGCCTAGGTGTCCTCGTGCATGATTTCCAGAAAACTAGCATGCAGGTACGGCAGGTAATAAGGAAGGCAAATAGAATTATAGCCAAAGGAATAGAGTACAAAAGCAGGGGAGTGTTGTTGCAACTGTACAAGGCATGGGTGAGATTGCACCTGGAGTACTGTGTACAGTTTTGGTCTCCTTATTTGAGGAGGGATGTGGTTGCATTGGAGGAAGTTCAGAGGAGATTCACTAGATTGATTCCAGAGGTGAGGAGCGTATCTTATATGGAGAGATTGAGCAGTTTAGGCCCATACTCTCTCGAGTTTCGAAGAATGAGAGGAGATCTAATTGCAGTATATAAGATGATAAAAGGTATTGACAAAGTAGGCGTAGAACGGATGCTTCCTCTTTTGGGGCAATCTAGAACAAGAGGTCATAGTTTTAGGACGAGGGGTAGCAGATTTAAAACAGATGAGGAAAAATTGCTTCTCTCAAAGGGTTATAAATCTGGAATTCACTACCCCAGAGTGTGGTGGATGCTGGGACAATGAGTAAATTTAAGGAGGAGGTTGACAGATTTTTAATTAGTAATGGGTTGAAGGGTTATGGAGAAGGGGCAGGAAAGAGGAGTTGAGGCCGAGAGAAGATCAGCCATGATCATATTGAATGGTGCAGGGGACTCGAGGGGCTGAACTGCTTACTTCTGCTCCTAGTTCTTGGGTGTGATTCAACGGACTCGAGTTAAAGTCCACTGAACAGTGCGTTTAGCGGGGTGTAATTCGGCGCCTGCAGCGCAGAGAAAGACCCCGCTATTCAATGGCACTTTGCCCTTTTTTCTGGCCCCAGGAATATGTTCTCCACCAAGATTACCCCAAGGTTGGGGAACATCCTCCCCCCAAACCTGGCAAGGCTCCTCCAGGCCTGACCCCCTAGCAGTGCCAACCTGGCCAGTGCCAGAGAGAGAGCCAGGGTGCCACCCTGCCCTGTCCCCGACCACCCGGGGCTGTCCACTGGCCTGGGACCCACTCCTCCCACCCAGGTGCTGTTATGCCTGGTCATGTTTATGTGGAAACCAGTACTAAATGGCACCCTGACAAAGTCTCCCAGGCGCAGCTGTTGAGTCGCGGGCAGCAGGTCAAGCCAGAAAATGTATATTTAACTGAACCATACTACTAATTCAAATATATGGGCAGCACAGTAGCACAGTGGTTAACACTGTTGCTTCACAGCGCCAGGATCCCAGGTTCGATTCCCCGATTGGGTCACTGTCTTTGAGGAATCTGCACGTTCTCGCTGTGTCTGTGTGGGTTTCCTCCGGGTGCTCCAGTTTCCTCCCACAAGTCCCGAAAGATGTGCTTGTTAGGTGAATTGGACATTCTGAATTCTCCCTCTGTGTACCCAAACAGGTGCCGGAATGTGGCGACTAGATTATTTTCACAGTAACTTCATTGCAGTGTTAATGTAAGCCTACTTGTGACACTAATAAAGATTATTATTATTATTATTTGCAGATCTGGGTCACACCCAGTGAGGGCGAGATCCATAATTGCGACGTCTGTTAAGATTCCGTTAAATTTCGCGAGTTGGCTTTATCGCCGCAAATCTTGCGAAAATCCTCCCGCAAGATTCAACGGCCTTATCCCCACACCAAGTCAGGTGGGATGAGGCCGCTGAATCGCATCACTTATGTTCTTATGTTCTATCCAGATTATTTAGCAAATTAATTCATGAGATTACTAAAATCTTGAATTCATTTTTATAAGCAGCAAATTAAATATTGGAACTTAAGGCTGGAAAAATGGGTGGAAGCAGATTCTATAATAATTTTCAAACCAGGATATTGGATATTTACTTGATGAGGTGAAAATTGTAGGGTTCTGGGGGGGAGAAAAGCTCTTTCTAAGAGCTGTTAGAGGAATGATAAACCAAATGGCCATCTTCTGTGCTGTAAAATTCTTTTATTATATAAATTACTTCCAGCCTGGTTCTATCTTCTTCAGGTCCCACTCCTAGACAGGAGAATGAGAGCACTGTCCTGATTTGAATGTGCGTACCTATTCCTCTTTGTTGACTTTTAACTTTTGTCCTCATAGTGGGGAAGACCTCAAACCATGCTATCGTCCTTGCTCAGCTCTACACCCAGGGTCAGTGCAAAGGGTTGCATGCTTTCATTGTGCCAATCCGCAAGATGGGCACCCACGAACCTCTACCTGGTAAGGAGCCTGACATAATGTGTTGCAATTCTTAGTTCAGAACTCCCCCATCCCCAATTCTAGTTCCTTTTTGGAAGACCTCTCCTTCCTGCTGGAGGCCAGCTGCCGTGTATCGAGGAATATGAACAACGGGTGGGTGAATGGGATTGAAGTGCAGATCAGCCATGACCTAATTGAGTGGCAGAACACTCAATTGGCCTCCTTCTGCACTCTAAATTCTGTGATTCTATGAACAGCTCGAGTGGCTGAATGGTCTTCTCTTGCTCCTATGATTAAAGCAGGAGTTTTCTCACCACTGAACCAAATAGAATTTCTAGCAAGATTCTGTTAAATATTATCATGAGTAGGAACCCTGGCTAGCTCCTTTTATTTGACTTGTTGCTCCACTTACTGCAGTCACCCAACAAAGCTGAGGGATACTCAAGTGAATTGCAGTGCACCACTTATCGGACCTTGCTGTGTGACTTGCTGTTGCTTGAATTGATGCATGTTTAGAAGGAAGACATAACTTGGGGACCCAAGGTTCCCAAAGCTACTTGGCCTTTCTTCATGTCGTGTTTGCGTGTTTTGTAGATTATTTAATAAAGGTTGATTACTGTGATTAGTTAACAACTCCATTAGTGCTGTATCGTGTGGCTACCAGGATGGTAGTAGGTCATCCAGATTGACCTATTTTCATTCTGCTATTTCATCGGCCCTGAGTGCCTACTAAGCCAGCCTTGGGACACAAGTACTGCTGTTTGAAGCGTTGAATACCCAATGGGACAATGTCCACTAAGGCTCTACATGCTCATGAGTTAGCAGTCGTTACTGAGACCTTTTGTCTTTGGATTTTTTTTGCCCAGAACCTGCATGATCTAGGGTGCGTGATCAGGCCCAGCCTGGAATTCGAGGCCAGATAATTGGAAGTCCGGTGGTTCGTTATAGAAACATTGAGAATACAGAATCATAAATACCTACAGTGCAGAAGGAGGCTGTTTGGCCCATCAAGTCTAAACCAACCGCCTGAAAGACCACCCTACCTAAGCCCAATCCCCGTCTTATCTCCAAAACCCCACCTAACCGTTGGACACTAAGGGGCAATTTAGCATGGCCAATTCACCTAACCGGAACATTTTTGGAGTGTGGGAGGAAACCGGAGCATCAGGAGGAAACCCACGCAGACATGGAGAGAATGAGCAAACTCGACAGTCACCCAAGGCTGGAATTGAATCCGGGTCCCTGGTGCTGAGAGGCTGCAGTGCTAACCACTGTGCCACTGTGGCACCCAGCAGGAAGAGGCCATTTGACCCTTCGAGCCTGCTCTGCCATTCATTATGATCATTATTCAATTCGATAGCCTGATCCCGCCTTCCCTCCCCGCCCCATATCCTTTGATCCCTTTTGCCCCATATCTATTTCTAACTGCTTCTTGAAAACATAAAATGTAATGCTACTGAACCTGTGGCTTGGACTAATAATCTGGAGACATAAATTCAAATATGAAACCACTGGATTGTCATTAAAGATCCATCTGGTTCCCTTCAGGGAAGTAAATATTCTAATGATATGATTCTAGATCCACATCAATGGCCGGAGTTCTCCGGTTGTTGCGATTCACTTTTCCCGCTGGCAGGGCACCTCCACCAGCAGGTTCCCGGTGACGTGGTGTGGTTACTTTGGGAAATCCTGTTGACAAGCAGCGGGAAGATAGAATCCCGCCGCCAGTGAACGGCACGTGACCGAGAATAATGCGGCTGGGCGACTGGAGAATCTCGCTCCATGTGATTGACTCTTAACTGCTTTCTCAAATGGCCTAGTAAGCCAATTGAGGCAGTTAACTTTCTCAGGGATAATTAGGGATGGACAATATGCTGACCTTTACTCAGAGTCAACGTCATGTGAATAAATTGAGAAAAAGGGTCTGACTGGATTGTTGGCGGTGTTGTTTCACTGATCTCTGTGTTCTCCAGGTGTAGTGGTGGGTGATATTGGACCAAAGTTTGGGTACGATGAGGTGGATAACGGTTACCTGAAGCTGGAGAACGTCCGTGTTCCACGTGAGAACATGCTGATGAGATACGCAAAGGTAAAGTACGATGTCTGGTGTGGAATGCTTATACAGAAAATGTGGTTAGAATATGCCTTACTCACAGTCTCTGTTCATGATATTTTTATCTGTAAGGCCAACCCCTAAATACTGATCAAAAGCAGAACTCTATGCAGCAAAGAACATAAGTACTAGGAGCAGGAATAGGCTCTACTGTCCTGCCCATTCTCCATAACCCTTTAACCCATTACTACTTCAAAATCTATCTCCTCAAATTTACTCAATTTCCCGGTATCCACTGCGCTCTGAGGTGACCCTTTGAGAGAAGTAATTTCTTCTCATCTCTGTTTTAAATCTGCTACCCCTTATCCTAAAACTGAATTAATTATTAAAACTTTGAATTTTTCAAGCAACGTTAATGACAGTATTTCTACTGATAATCCAGCTTCCTCTCGGTCATTCAGTAACCTCTCCTCACCTGCACATGTTACTGACAATTTCTACTGATGTTAATCCACCTTCCTAACATGCTGTGCTTAGTAGCTTCTCTAAGTCCTACCCTGTATTATTGACTGCATCACCATTTAGTCTGTCTTCAAAAAAATAGCTGAACGTTTGTTTATGCCTTTGTTGTATCAAAATACTCTAAAATGTATCACGCTTAGAATCATAGAATCCCTACGGTGCAGAAGGAGGCCATTTGGCCCATTGAGTCAGCATCGACCCTTCGAAAGAGCACTCCACCCACATCCACTCACCCATCCACCTAGCCCTAACTCTATAACCTAACTCACGCACTAAGCGGCAAATCTATCATGGCCAATCCATCTAACCTGCTCATCTTTGGGCTGTGGGATGAAACCGGAACACCCGGAGGAAACCCACGCAGACCCTGAGAGAACGTACAAAATCCACACAAGGCCGGAATTGAACCTGGATCCCTGGCGCTGTTCGGCAGCAGTGCTAACCACGGTGCCACCGTGCCGCCCTTCTATATCATAGAATTTACAGTGCAGAAGGAGGCCATTCGGCCCATCGAGTCTGCACCGGCTCTTGGGAAGAGCACACTACCCAAGGTCAACACCTCCACCCTATTCCCATAACCCAGTAACCCCACCCAACACTAAGGGCAATTTTGGACACTAAGGGCAATTTATCATGGCCAATCCACCTAACCTGCACATCTTTGGACTGTGGGAGGAAACCAGAGCACCCGGAGGAAACCCACACACACACGGGAAGGATGTGCAGACTCCACACAGACAGTTACCCAAGCCGGAATCGAACCTGGGACCCTGGAGCTGTGAAGCAATTGTGCTATCCACAATGCTACCGTGTAGGTGAGGAATAAGAATGGGCACAAGAGGAGATGGCATTGCACGATATTTGCAGTCGTGCATTCAGACATACAGTCATTAACATGACATTGGTGGGGGGAGTGAGGGAGAGGATGCTGGATTAATGTCAGTCGAAATACAATAAGAATGGAACAGTGAGTGAGAAGTGTATAATGCTGAACCACGGACACTTGGTTGAGAGTTGGCACCAAATTAGCGATGTTGCTCTGAATCTGGGAAATGGGTTATGCCACACTGCTGCTAAAGTGCGGGAACCACTCTTTGCAACCAGGTAGGGCAGAATACAATGAGGTTTACCCTATTTAAGATAGCATTCTAACTTATCTAAGAATACTCGTTTCAGAGAGTGGAACTTGAGATGAGAAAATAGTCCATTTTCCATTGTACTGTTCACAGAAGAAACAGCAGACTCTCATTGATTCGCATATTGAGAACACGGGTGCAATGAATGGGTTTTCTTGGCTTTGTTAAAGGTGATGCCAGATGGTACATACATGAAACCTCCCAGTGATAAGCTGACCTATGGCACGATGGTCTTCATACGTTCAATGATTGTGGGAGATTCGGCACGTGCATTGTCTCAAGCATGTACCATCGCCATCCGCTACAGTGCAGTCCGACACCAGTCAGAGCTGAAACCTGGGTAAGTTCTGCATTTTGTATTCAGAAATGTGAGAGACCAACAGAACATACAAATTAGGAACGGGAGTAGAACATAGTACAGCACAGAACAGGCCCTTCTGCCCTTGATGTTGTGCCGAGCTTTGTCCAAAACCAAGATCAAGCTATTCCACTCCCTGTCATTCTGGCATGCTCCATGTGCCTATCCAATAACCACTTGAAAGTTCCTAAAGTGTCCGACTCCAATATCACAGCAGGCAGTCCATTCCACACTCTAACCACTCTCTGAGTAAAGAACGTACCATAGGACATCCCTCCTGTATCTCCCACCCTGAATCTTATAGTTATGGCCCCTTATAACAACTACATCCACCTGAGGAAATAGTCTCTGAATGTCCACTCTATCTATCCTCCTCATCATCGTAAGCCACTCGTCCCCTCCAGCCTGTTCCGCCATTCATTAAGATTGTGGCTGATCTGATTGCAACCTCAACCCCATATTCCTGTGTAACCCTAAATCTTTTCCCCCCTTGTTTATCAAGCACCTACCCAGCTCTGCCTTAAAATATTCAAAGACTCTGCTTCCACTGCCTTTTGGGGAAGAGAGTTCCAAAGACACTCAGCCCCCTGAGCGAAAAAATGTCTCCTCATCTCTCTTTGAATGAACGACCCTTCATTTTTAAAACGGTGACCTCTGGTTCCAGATTTTCCCACAAGAGGAGGCATCCTCTCCACATCCACCCTGTCAATACCCCTCAGGATCTTATGTTTCAATCAAGTTGCCTCTTACACTTCTAAATTCCAGTGGATAAAAGCCTTACCTCTTCAACCTTTCCTCATAAGGCAACCCACCCATTCCAGCTATTAGTCTAATAAACCTTCTCTGAACTGCTTCTAACACATTTACATCATTACTTAACTAGAGAGATCTAAACTGTAACAATATTCCAGATATGGTGTCACCAATGCCCTGTACAACTGAAGCATAACCTCCTTACTTACCGTGGGCAGCATGTGGCACAGTGGTTAGCACTACTCCTGAGGCACTGAGGACCCGGGTTTGAATCTCGTCCCTGGGTCACTGTCGGTGTGGAGTTTGCACATTCTCCTCGTGTCTGCGTGGGTTTCACCCTCACAACCCAAAGATGTGCAGGGTTTGGCCATGCTAAATTGCCCCTTAATTGGAAAAAAAATAATTGGGTATTCTAAATTTATTTTGAAAAACCTTACTTTTCCAATCAGTTCCCCTCGCAATAAACAACAACATTTATTAGCTTTCCTAATTATTTGTTCTGCCTGTACACTTGCCTTCTGATACTTGCACTGTGATACTTGCACGAGGACACACAGATCCTGCTGAATCTCGGACTTCTGCAATGTCTCACCACTTACATAATTTGCTTTCCTTTTGTCTTGATGCCAAAAGGTTAACTTTCACATTTGCCCACGTTATACGCCATTTGCCAGATTTAAATTCTTTTTTAGAGTGTCCAATTAATTTTTTCCAATTAGGGGGCAATTTAGCGTGGCCAATCCACCTATCTGCGCATCTTTGGCTTGTAGGGGCGAAACCCACGCAAACACGTGGAGAATGTGCAAACTCCACACAGACAGTGACCCAGAGCCGGGATTGAACCTGGGACCTCGGCGCTGTGAGGCAATAGTGCTAACCACTGCGCCACCCTGCTGCCATTTGCAATCTCTATATTGAAGACCTATGCAAAATACCTGTTCATTACTTCTGCCATCTCTTTACTTTCCATTCCCCAGACTCTCTATAGGACCAATGTTCACTTTATTAACTCTTCTTTTATTTAAGTACAGTATCTGTAGAAACTCTTACCATTGGTCTTTATATTACTGGCCATCTTTCTCGTGTACACTCTCTTCCTCCTTAGTCATCTTTTTGTCATTCTTTGCTGTTCTTTATATTCTTTACAATCTTCTGACCTGCCACCCATAATAATCTTTGATGTGTCACCATATCAACTTGCGCAATTATATGCTTTTTCATTAAGTTCGATACTGTCTTTAACTTTAAGTTAACCACAGATGGTGGACCCTCTCCTTTGGAATTTTTCTTTCTCATTGCAATGTGTTTGTTCTGAAATATCCCTTTAAATATCTGTCGCTAAACCTCTAGCAGGGTAGCACAGTGGTTTTCACTGTTGCTTCATAGCGCCAGGGTCCCAGGTTCAATTCCCGGCTTGGGTCACTGTCTGTGCGGAGTCTGCACGTTCTCCCTGTGTCTGCGTGGGTTCCCTCCGGGTGCTCTGGTTTCCTCCCACAAGTCCCAAAGGCGTGCTGTTAGGTGAATTGGACATTCTGAATTCTCCCTCAGTATACCCGAACAGGCGCCGTAATGTGGTGACTTTTCACAGTAACTTCATTGCAGTGTTAATGTGAGACTACTTGTGACAATAATAAAGATTATTATTGACCCTTCCCTTAACCTCATTTTCCAATTGACTTTAGCTAGCTTCACTTTCATGCCCTCATAATTGCCGTTACTGAAGTTTAATATACTTATCTTGGACACGCCCTTCTCTCCCTCAAACTGAGTGTAAAATTCAATCATATTCTGATCTCCATCACCTCGGGGTGCCTTTACTATGAGGTTTATCAATTAATCCAAAATGTTGCACTAACTAGATCTAGTATAGCCTGCTCTCAAGTTGGCTCCGTAACATGCTGTTCTAAAAAACTATCCTGAAAACATTCCGGGAACCCCTCATCTACACTACCTTTGCATATCTAATTTTTCCAGTTGATATGTAGATTAAAATCGTCCATAATTATCGGCGTACATTTCTGACACGCTCCCACTGTCTCTTCTTTCATACTCTGTCCTACCTGTCCAAGCTGCTTCTACATCCTGGTTTCCTGAACTTAGGATTTCCCTCTCTAATGTGCTTATACCATCATTAATAAACAGAGCCCCTCTTCCTCCTTTTCTGAACTTGCTGCCCTTCCTAAATGCCACTTAACCATCAATATTGAGGTCCCAATCTGTGTTATTCTGTGGCCATGTCTCTGTGATGGCTATCAGATCGTACTTCTTAATTTCTCTTTGCATAATCAGTTCATCAGTTTTGTTTCGAATGCCATTTGGGTTTAGTTACAAAGCCTTTAGTTTTGTCCTTTTATTATTTTTGCAGCGTCTAGCCTTATCTGCTGATTTAGTCTGAGATTTGTACTCTGTCCCTTCCTGTCACAGTCCATCATTTCTCATTTAAGTAACTCCCTCTCTTCCTTTGTCTCTACAATATCTTCCCCCTTTGATTCCTTACCCGCACTATTCTGTTTCAAGCCATCTCTACTTCCCTAATTTCGGGGCTCACTTCAACATCAGCCCCAACAAGGCTCAGATGTTGACTGTCCCATATATAGATCCTACTCAAGCCGTACCAGCCTCCCCGAATAGGCGCCAGAATGTGGCGACGAGGGGCTTTTCACAGTAACTTTATTTGAAGCCTACTTGTGACAATAACTGCAAGTTCCTTCCCAGGTCTGAGCAATTGTCTCAAACCCTGGCACCATGCAGGCAGCATAGCTACTTGCACTCTTGCTCTTTGCTACAGAGAACAGTATCAACTCCACTAATTGCACTGTCCCTTGCTACCACTACATTTGTTTGTGCTCCCCCCATTTGAATGAATCGTAGAGTCATAGATGTTTACAGCGTGGAAACAGGCCCTTTGGCCCAGCTTGTCCATGCCACCCAGTTTCTATCACTACGCTAGTCCCACTTGCCCGCATTTGGCCCATATCCCTCTCTACCTCACCCTGCCTATGTAACTGTCTAACTTTTTTAAAGGAAAAAAATTGTACCTGCCTGTCTTGGAAATCATAATAAAGACAAATTCCTTGAGGTTCGATTTAAGGAAGTTTATTTACACAAATATATTTGTGGAGAGAGAGTGTTCCAGCTGCAAAGCCATTGCACTGCACTCTGAGATTCGATTGAAGACAGCATGTTTTATAGTCTGAAATAACAGTTTGAAGTAAACAGACATGTTTATATTAAATGGACTTTGGAAAGTACGTAAGGTGGAACATAAGGGGTTGCCAATTCAACGTCTGATCACACTGACTTGTGCCGACTGGGTAGGTTCCATATGTTTTATGTTTCCTAAAGCATATGCTGCCCTTTGGGACTCTAGTATAATTGGGAAGGATCAAACTGGGTGGCTGGTATGTTACATTAAATCTAGGCCACCACCATCCTTTAAACCTATTCATATCATATCCAGCTAATCTCCAATCTAACATATTCTGTGTATCTTCACCATGCCCTGTACTATTTTGTCTTAGAGCCCATTCTGCTATCTACTGGTGAATGGGAGAGGTCGCACAGGGAAGCCCTCCCCCAAGCATCTGGGAATTTGTGTACAAACCCAACTACTGAATTTATTTACCCTCTCTGCGTATGAGTGAGACATGTATATTAAGGTGTTAGTATGCAGTTTACCCTCTACATGATGTTGGATTAATATGATAATACATAAGAACAGCAGCGCCGCCATTCTCTTCAGGTCAGCGTTTCACTAGTACTCTCAAATGTCCGTATGATGTAGTTGCGGTTGATAAGCCAGTGGAAAATCAGACAACTGAAGTGTTGAAGGACAAATATCCTGGGATTTTTCCGGATTGTATAGTAACAAGGTCACAAAGTCACAGGTTAAGAAAGAGGAGAAATCAAAGAGTGAAGATGAAGTTGAAGTTGAATCACATGAGTTGCGTGGATCCCAACTGGCTTTTCTTTTACCTTAACGGCCGTTCGGGTTGTTAGTAGCACTTGGTAGGGTCCATTCCACCTAGGAGAGAAAGAATCTTTGTTTAGTGCTTTTACATATACTTGATCCCCAGGTTTAAAGGGTGTGTATTTCCCTCTTTTGGATGCATCTGAGCCTGTCACACCTTTTCATGTTTTTTTTTGGTTTTTTTTATTTTTATTTTTTAGCAGTTTCACACATGGCCTGGGCATATTTTAGTGATGCCTCATCTGCCCATATTAAGGCTACGGCTGCTGGAGTCATTTGGGGTTTAGTTCCAATTGTCATAGGACGTCCCATTAATATCTCATGCGGGGTTAAACCCGTATTACAATTTCTTTGATTTTGCAGGGCATACATTACTATGGGTATAGCATCTGGCCATAGCAGCCCATTTTGCTGACACACTTTTGTAACTGCAGTTTTAATTCTTCCATTCGCCCTTTCCACCATTCCTGAGGATTGTGGCTGTTATGGTATATGCAATTTCCAATCAAATCCCATGGCTTCTGTTAGGGCTTTGGTCAATTTGCTAGTGAAATGAGTTCCCCTGTCACGTAAATACTCATTTGTATCCCAAACCTAGGTATTATTTCCTTTAACAGAATATGTACCACTGTTCTAGCATCGTCTCTTTTGATTGGAAAGGCCTCTACCCGCCGTGAAAACATGTCCACTATCACCGATTATTCCTTTGACACATCATACATGCACTTCAACTCCATCTTCACTCTTTGATTTCTCCTCTTTCTTAACCTGTGACTTTGTGACCTTGTTACTACACAATCCGGAAAAATCCCAGGATATTTGTCCTTCAACACTCCAGTTATCTGATTTTCCACTGGCTTATCAACCACAGTAGGCATCACTCCCACCTGCGAACCAGCTATATCATTACCCAAGATAAACTGTATTCCTGGACAAGATAGTTTCTCTATTACTCCTACTACCACCAGGGGCTGGTTTAGCTCACAAGGCTAAATAGCTGGCTTTTAAAGCAGATCAAGGCAGGCCAGCAGCACGGTTCAATTCCCGTACCAGCCTCCCCGGACAGGCGCCGGAATGTGGCGACTAGGGGCTTTTCACAGTAACTTCATTGAAGCCTACTCGTGACAATAAGCGATTTTTATTTCATTTTTCATTTCACTTCACCGCTCTTCACTGGACTTTCCAACCTTACCTTATATAATGGAACACTACTCCTCTCACCCTGAATTCCACATATTACCACCTTTTCTGGCAACATTCTTCCCAAACTACATAACTCCTCATCTCTTACCATCAAAGATTGACTAGCTCCTGTATCTCTTAAAATTGTGACATCTTTACCTGCTCCTCCTGATACACATGAGTAAACTTTACCCGCACACGTAAATTCTTTAAAGAGATCTGGCACCTTCTTATCAATCACCTCTTGATCAGGCTGTACAATCTTTTGCACCCCCTTTCGCTTCACTTGGCCTTTCCTTCACCACTTTACCAAACCCCACTGTCTTGTCCTGTTTTACCACATCAACCTTCCCAGTGCTTTTCTTCAACCACCAACACTGTGACTTTACATGGCCTAGTTTATTACAGTGAAAACATTTGAAACTTTTCATTTCTTTTCCACCCTCCTGGATTTCTTTTTAAATCTGAGGTACACTCTCTTTATTGTCTCCCGTTAGATCACCTTTACCGTTACCACTTGAGTATTTCTCATGTCCCCAGTTTCTATCCCTCACAGGCTGAAACTTATGTTGTAAACCAAACTTTGATTTATGAACTAATTCATAATCATCTGCCATTTCTGCTGCTATTCTCGCAGTTTTAACCCTCTGCTCCTCCACATGAGTTCTCACTACATCAGGAATTGAATTTTTAAACTCCTCCAAAAGTATAATTTCTCTGAGAGTTTCATACGTTTGGTCTATTTTCAAAGCCCTTATCCATCTATCAAAATTGTCTTGATAGCAACCTGCTTTTAGCCAAGAGCGATGCTCCTGTAGGGAGGCTGGCTCCTGTGCCTGTTTTAACTTTGGTTCTGTTATGGTGGATGGAAGTTCAACTGCAGCCGCTTGCAGTTGTGGCTGCTGCTTGAGAGACAATTCCTTTGCTATTTTATTAACAAATCTATTGGCGCATGAGACTTCATCGTATGCGCGTCACACTTTAAAACGGCTATCTTGCTGGGCAGCTGAACAGCATCTAGTAAATTTAAAACCAGTTTAGCATGTTTAATAGGTTGGCCGGAGGAAGTTATGAATCCCCTGTTTTTCCATAATTGGCCAAAATCATGTACTACCCCAAAAGCGGATCGGGAATCATATAAATATTGACTGTTTTATTTTTAGCTAGAATACATGCAAACTATTCGGCCGCTTGAGCAGACATTCCCGAAGGCAGAGCAAAAGCTTCCAATATCTCGAATGGAGTTACTATTGTACAGCTGGCCTGGAGGGTCCTATCATTTGGTCGGTTTGCTGACCCATCGGTGAAAAAGATAATGTCTGGATTTTCCAGTGGTGACTCAATAAATCAGGTCGAGGAGTTGTGGTGGCTTCAACCAATTGTAAACAGTCATGATTATACATATGTTCTGCTTCCGAGGGAGCAGGCAAGAGTGTTGCAGGGTTGACAGCTGGCGCTCGCTTTCAGGTAAAGTTGGTTTTAGAGAGGATTACTTCGTACCCAGTGCATCGAGCCGCAGTAAAATGCTGCGTTGCGGATGCAGCAGCAAAACTGATTTTTTTTCTAATATGGCCGCTGTGGCTGCTACTGCTCTTGAGCAATTGGCATACCCTTTACCACAGCACATAGGGCCACCGAGTAATAGGCAAGGGGTCTTTTCCCTCCTCAATGCTCTTGCACCAGGATCCCTATTGCAAATCACCCTGCTTCATTCACATAAAGAGTAAAGGACTTGCTGAAATTAGGAAGTCCCAAGGCAGGGGCGCTAATCATGGCTTGTTTCAAATTACAAAATGCTGCTCCCTCTCTGGGTTCCAGGTAACAACTGAACGGGCGTCCTGTAGGGTAGCCTTGCGCAATACTGCGGCCACCTCTCTATAGTCCGGTATCCACTGCCTGCAATAGCCCATCATGCCAAGGAAGGTAAAGGTCAATTTTCCGTGCACGGAGTTGGAACGTTCAGACCCAAGCCTCCGCTGTCCTTGCTGCAGCTGTAATCCCAAGTACTGAACTGTCTCCTGACAGAATTGCAGTTTGTCCATTGAGACCCTATGCCCTCTTTCTGCCAGATGTGATAATAACAAACTGTTGACAAACTAGCCCTCCCTCTGAGGCTATCAATAAATCGTCATCATATTGAGGGAATGTTGAGCCTGCAGACAACTGGCACTCGTTCAATCTTTTTTAATACTGTTAATTCTGATATGTAAAGGTTAATAGATATTGACTTTCCGGGTGCAATGGTATGGAGAAAAAGGCTGAGAATGTATCCATTGTTGGTGGCATAGAGGACAAAATTACATTTGTGTCCGGCACCAATGGAGCAATAGTGATAACAATTTTATTGATGGCTCTAAGATCTTACACAAACCACCACTCGTTGGGTCTTCCTACTTTTGGAATGGGGAGTATAGGGATGTTACAGGGGCTTTGTGTTCTCTTCAGCACCCCTTGCTGTAATAGTGCATTGATCACTCCCTCTGTCCCTCTTTCTGCTTCCGTTGCCAACCTGTATAGTTTTAAGCAGGGCAGGGCAACATTCTTCTGTAACTGCACCCTATGCGCTGGGGCAGAATGTACTTTTTCAACATGATTTTTGTGTTGGGCCCATAGATGTGCCAGTACCTGGACCAGGATTGAAGGGAGTAAATGATGGCTCTCTCGGGGAGGTTGTTGTCTTTCAAATGTAGCGGGCTATTTCTCCTCATTCCAGGTCACTTTGCCCTCCTGTTTGCCATAAAATTCTATCAGGCAATTTCGTCCGTCCATTTCAATATAAATCCCATGTATTACTTTTTTCCTTTGGATTCTTTGATCACTTCTCCTATTTGATTTGCCTTAGTGGGATGTTTTACAGCCAATGTTAAATGGGGTTCTGAAGTTAAACCCATCCTAAAATGGTCCCTCTGACTTTGGGTCAACTGTACTAACATTCCTGATCCCACAACACCGAAAAATAAAAAAGAGTGACATGCAATGATGTCTGCTGTCCTAAGTGACTTTGCGTTTGTAAATTGTATGTGTGCTCATCCTCACGAGCATACCAAGCCGTGCAATGGGTCACTATATTCTCTTGCCTGGACTCTTTCAGGTGTTTTAATAGCTGTGCCCAAGGTTCATTAATCTTTTGTAAGACTTCCTGCAGTTTTTAATTTTTTTAAAACTGTGGTAATGTAAGGGTTAACGTTCAGCTGTCAGCATACAACACAGACACAGAGCGATCGGGTGCAGGCTCAGAAGTTATTAAATTTTGCAGCTGGTAAGCTCGTATTTGAGACAGTACTATAGACATTCCATTATCAATGCAATGTATTACCGCTCCTAATTTGCAGAGTGTCTGTCTGCCTAAGAGGGTCAGATGTCGCGAGTTGCGTTACACCCTTCATGGGAGTTAAATGCTTCTTGGCCCCTTGCATGATAGCTTCTTTCCCTCTATTTGCGAATCAGTGTTCGAGGGGCTCATTTCCTTCATTCAAATGGTTATCATTATTGGGAACCCAGCCCCCATTTATGCCGGGTGGGACTCAACCCTTCCTTCAAAGCTGGCCAAGGTGCACCATAAAAGTATTTTAGAAGCAGCAAAACATCCCCTGGGAGTGGGCTATAAATAACACACATTTAAGTCA
Organism: Scyliorhinus canicula; assembly: GCF_902713615.1. Lineage (NCBI taxonomy): Eukaryota > Metazoa > Chordata > Chondrichthyes > Carcharhiniformes > Scyliorhinidae > Scyliorhinus > Scyliorhinus canicula. Next base: position 65,719,120 of record NC_052163.1, on the reverse strand, counting down.
ATTTCCAATGATTGATTTTATAGTCATTAGCTATTCTTAGAGACATATTTTTCTTTGTCAATTCAGAAAAGGTCAACTGTCTGCTGAAATAGTTAATGTTTCCTGCATGAACTAAGGGGAGGAGAACTTGGAATTATGCCATTTACGTTTTTTCACGTAATCTAAAAACTTATTCATATTCAATTACTTTTATTCGTAAAGGCACGTTCTTTCTTTTAAACTGATCGTAATTTCCAATGTTTCAGTTCATTAGAGAAATTTCAACAAAAATCACTTAAGTTATAATCCCTGACTCAATGACAGATGATAAAAAATACATTAGCACTTCATGCTTTGACTAAAATTAGTTGGTTAAACAAAACACACAGATTTGCACAGCTCACAAATATCAGTTAATCGGTAGCCTTATCTCACACACAAATCTGAATTCTCTTTTTCTACCTTAATCTTCTATTTACATTGCTGCCTACGGCGCTGAGGACCCGGGTTTGAATCCCGGCCCTGGGTCACTGTCTGTGTGGAGTTTGCACATTCTCCCCGTGTCTGTGTGGGTTTCGCCCCCACAACCCAAAAGATGTGCAGGTTAGGTGAATTGGCCACGCTAAATTGCCCCTTAATTGGAAAAAATAATTGGGTACTCTAAATTTATAGAAAAAAAAAAAATCTTCTATTTACTTTTACTGCCCTGTTTTTGTTTCCGAGAGGGGGTCAGCTTCATTAGATTCCTATGCGGGACATGTAGGTTTTCCTACCTCATTCTGTTGCTTTACGATCGTTTCTTTTCATTTTCTTACTCATTTTGACTCCCTTATCTGTCTTTTTCAAGGAGTTCAACTTCTTTCTTGCTCCAGAGGCTTCGGGACGACCTGTGAGGGAGCGTTGAGTTTATTGCTCATCGTTCCTTCTGCAAAATACTTTAGAACCGTGTCGCGTCTTTTCGTCCGACGTCACTTCGTCCAACGACACTTCGTCCACGTCTTTTGGTCCAACGTCTTTTTGTCCGCACGTCTTTTGGTCCAACGTCTTTTTGTCCAATTATCCAATTACAAATTTAGCTGGACTTACCTGGTGATTTTTGTTAACTAGAAATAACTGCAAATTATCTTCGATGTAGTGCAGTAACACAGACAATATGGAAAACATTGCAAACATTGTTAGAAATACTTGTTTAGAGTTCGAATGCTCTTATTTGACTGTTAAGTGCATGAAACTAGAAAGTATTTCTGAACGATAAATGTCAGCTACAACCAATCCATTTAAATTAGTAACTACGAAGCACATTCCTAAATCCGGTGTCAGCATCAAACACTTCCAGGTCGGAATTAAAGTTTATTTCTATTTTGTCCCAACAGCGTGTGCTGCTGCGCGAAGATTATTAGTTTCTCCATTTCCCACACTAATATTCATGGCTTCTCGGAATGAGCTGCCAATTAGTGCCCAATTAGAGACAGTTTTGTGGTACATGTCCGTGCCAACTGGATACTGAATGGAGACTGCCCAAACTCTATTTAGCCTGGCCCCTTACAAGCTAATTACATCTGACAGCACTGGGGTTGCGTTTAGGTGAAAGGCCAATGTCTGATCAACGGGACCAACCCTTTCCCACAAAACTTCATAAAATGTAGCCGATTTAATTTATTTTTAAAAATCTGCGAGGGACATGCAGAGCGTTGTCACCTCACACCTGTGAACTTCTGTTAAATGAACGTTTGATAGTTCATTAAGGGAGGCATATGCAGGGTGTACTTGATTTTCCGGTGATTGACATTTTAAAATATATCCATTATTTGGGGCACTGGCGCCTGGCATATTTTAATGCAAAGGTCTTTGCAAAATGTGAAATGACAGCTTTGCGTTTCGCAGATATTAAACTGATTGTCGGAAGGAACTTGGTTCCCGTAAGTACACTAACACAGCAAAATCTGAATCAATCCGTACATGATCGGAATATACATTATTCAATATAAGATTTCAACCCTCTGCTAGGTAAAGTGCAAACACCCCTCTTGTAGGAAACACATACGAAAGGTGTATCACAAGGAATGGCGTGATTATGACAAATTGCAGCATCGGTTTTCAGTGATGTCCCCACTGCTAGTTACAGAGCCCGATCAAATTTAGACTGAGTAAATGTTCTGTTTATATAATCCCTATTTCAATAATCCACGCAGAGATCAACTCTGGCAATATAAGTCAAGTTACAAAAAGTCTTTGACAAAAAAAATCATCGGACAAAAAGACGTTGGACCAAAAGACGTGGACGAAGTGTCGTTGGACGAAATGACGTCGGACGAAAAGACATAGCACCCTTTAGAACATATATATAACAATAACAACGACCACGGAAATCATTTACAATGACTACAGGGAGCGCACACCGGTGCTTATCCTTTCACGAACCTTGAAGTCTTTTTCTTTTAAATTTTAATCTCTAAGGCACCTTTTTTCTTTTCATGCAGCTATCATTAATTTATTAATTAAGATAACTCTCCTAGCATGAGTCACTGGCCAGTAATTAAGGCTGCCGAGCCCCAGACTCCCTTTTCAGCTGGGGTCGCGCTATGGCTCTCTCCCTCTCAGCTGAGAGAGTCCTGTTTAGAGATTCGTTTCGGGGTTCACTTCCCGTTAAATTAGAGAAACTGCAATGACTACGCCAATTTGTCATGGAAATCATAAGAAAGACAAATTCCTCGAGGCTCGATTTAAGGAAATTTATTTACACAAATATATTTGCGGAGAGTGTTCCAGCTGCAAAGCCATTGCACTGCACTCTGAGATTCGATTGAAGACAGCATGTTTTATAGTCTGAAATAACAGTTTGAAGTAAACAGGCATGTTTATATTAAATAGACCTTGGAAAGTACGTAAGATGAAATACGTAGTATTCTTGCCCTTGGCTAAAAACAACTCGAATACACATTTTGTTATCTTTCGGAGGACAATGTGTTTTCATAATAAGGCCAAGACCAGAATATTAAGCAGTATTTCATTTATGTTACCTGACCTACTTATTTTAGTCCAAAAGCAGTGTTGAACTACAGTCAAGCATTTCCCAGCATGCTTCGAAGTTGGTTTATGTTAATTTCCCTTGCACACTGCCTCTACCACTGCCTCTGGCAGCTCATTCCAGATGCTCACCTGTGTGAAGAAATTTCCCCTCTGGTCTCTTTTGTATCACTTCCCTCTCACCTTAAACGCATACCCTCTAGTTCCAGATTCCCCTACCTTTGGTAAAAGATGTTGACTATCTACCTTATCTATGCCCCTCATCGGACAACACGGTGGCGCAGTGGTTAGAACTGCTGCCTCACGGAGCCGCGGTCCCAGGTTCGATCCCGGCTCTGGGTCACTGTCCGTGTGGAGTTTGCACACTCTCCCCTTGTTTGCGTGAGTTTCGCCTCCACGACCCAAAAGACGTGCAGATTAGGTGGATTGGCCACGCTAAATTGCCCCTTATTTGGAAAAATGAATTGGATACTCTAAATTTATTTTTAAAAATCTATTCCCCTCGTTATTTTATAGGCCTCTATAAGATCACCCCAAACGCTCCAGGGAAAAAATTCCCAACCTATTCAGCCTCTCCTTATAGCTCAGACCATCAAGTCCTGGTAGCATCCTCGTAAATCTCTTCTACACTCTTTCTAGCTCAACAATATCCTTCCTATAATAGGGTGACGAGAACTGACACAGTATTCCATGTGTGGTCTTACTCATGTCTTGTACAACTTTAACATGACGTCTCAACTCCTGTATTCAATATTCTGACCAATAAAACCTAAAATGGTGCCATGGTCCGTCGGTTCATCCACCCTGCAGCCCCCGTTCTCATCCAAACAAGTTGAAAGAACCCTTGTCCTCTGGGTCCCCTTATAGAATTTCATAGAATTTACAGTGCAGAAGGAGGGCATTCGGCCCATCGAGTCTGCTCCAACTCTTGGATAGAGCACACGACCCAAGACCACACTTCCACCCTATCCCTATAACCCAGTGACCCCACCCAACATTAAGGGCAATTTTGGACACTAAGGACAATTTAACATAACCAATCCACCTAACCTGCGCATCTTTGGACTGTAGGAGGAAACCGGAGCACCCAGAGGAATCCCACGCACACACAGGGAGAATGTGCAGACTCCGCACAGACAGTGACCCAAGCCGGGAATCGAACTTGGGATCCTGGAGCTGCGAAGCAATTGTGCTAACCACTATGCTACCGTGCTGCCCTTGTCACAGCCTCCTGTCCTTGATCATCATCCAAATCAGAAGATCCCTATCCTAAGGAGTATGATTGTCATAGAACGTGGAACAGTACAGCACTGTACAGACCCTTCGGCCCACGATGTTGTGCCGACCACTTATCCTAATCTAAGATCAACCTAACCTACACCCCTTCAATTTACTGCTGATCATGTGCCTGTCCAAGAGTCGCTTAAATGTCCCTACTGACTCTGACTCCACCACCTCCCCTGGTAGTGCATTCCACGCATCCACCACTCTCTGTGTAAAGAACCGACCTCTGACATCTCCCCTATACTTTCCTCCAATCACCTTAAAATGATGACCCCTCATGACAACCATTTCAGCCCTGGGGAAAAGTCTCTGGCTATCCATTCTATCCATGCTTCTCATCACCTTGTACATCTCTATCAGGTCACCTCTCTTCCTTCTTCGCTCAGGTGAGAAAAGCCCCAGCTCCCTCAACCTTTCTTCATAAGACATGACCTTTGGGCAGCACGGTAGCATGGTGGTTAGCATAAATGCTTCACAGCTCCAGGGTCCCAGGTTCGATTCCCGGCTGGGTCACTGTCTGTGCGGAGTCTGCACGTCCTCCCCGTGTGTGCGTGGGTTTCCTCCGGGTGCTCCGGTTTCCTCCCACAGTCCAAAGATGTGCGGGTTAGGTGGATTGGCCATGCTAAATTGCCCGTAGTGTAGTAAAAAGTAAGGTTGGCGGGGGGGGGGGGGGGGGGGGGGTTGTTGGGTTACGGGTATAGGGTGGATACGTGGGTTTGAGTAGGGTGATCATGGCTCGGCACAACATCGAGGGCCGAAGGGCCTGTTCTGTGCTGTACTGTTCTATGTTCTATGTTCTACCTCCAGTCCAGGCAGCAGCCTGGTAAATCTCCTCTGCACCCTCTTCAAAGCAGCCACGTCCTTCCTGTAATGAGGCGACCTATTCCAAGTGTTTTATAAAGCTGCAGCAAAACCTCACGGCTCTTAAACTCAACCCCCCTGTTAATGAAAGCCAACATACCATACGCCTTCTTAACAACCCTATCAACCTGGATGGAAACTTTGAGGGAACTATATATGTGGACCCCAAGATCCCTCTGTTCCTCCACACTTTCAAGAATCCTGCCTTTACCCTGTATTCAGCGTTCAAATTCGACCTTCCAAAATAAATCACTTCACATTTCTCTAGGTTGGACTCCACCTGCCACTTCTCAGCCCAGCTCTGCATCCTGTCAATAACCTGTTGTAACCTGCAACAGCCCTGAACACTATCTACAACTCCACCAACCTTTGTATCATCGGCAAATTTACTAACCCACCCTTCTACTTCCTCATTCAAGTCATTTATAAAAACCACAAAGAGCAGAGGTCCCACAACAGATCCTTGCCACTGGTCACCGACCTCCAAGCGGAATACTTTCCATCCACTACCACTCGCTGTCTTCTTTTAGCCAGGCAATTCTGTATCCAGACAGCCAAATTTCCCTGTATCCATGCCCCCTGACTTTTTGAATGAGCCGAACATGGGGAACCTTATCAAATGCCTTACTGAAATCCATATACACCACATCCACAGCCCGACCTTCATCAATGTGTCTTGTCACATCCTCAATGAGGCTTGTGAGGCATGACCTGCCCCTCACAAAGCCATGCTGACTATCTTTAATCAAATTATGTTTTTCTAAATAATCATAAATCCTATCTCTCAGAATCCTTTCCAGTATTTTGCTCACCACAGACGTAAGACTGACTGGTCTGTAATTCCCAGGATTTCCCTATTCTCTTTCTTGAACAGGGGAACAACATTTGCCTCTCTCCAATCACTCCAGTGGAGAGTGAGGACGCAAAGATCATCGCCAACGATGCAGCAATTTCCTCCCTTGCTTCCCGTAGTAATCTTAGGTATATCCCGTCTGCCCCAGGGGACGTATCTTTCCTGATGCTTTTAAAAATTTCCAGCACATCCTCCTTCTGAGTATCAACCTGTTTGAGGCTATTAACCTATGTCACGCTTTTCTCACGAGCAACAAATTCCCTTTCGCGAGTGAATACTGAAGCAAAGTATTCATTTAAGGTCTCCCCTACGTCCTCAGACTCTAGGCACAGGTTTCCTCCACTATCCTATTGACCCTACTCTCACTCTGATCATTCTCTTATTTCTCACATAATGTAGAACACTGTGGGTTTTCCCTAATCCTTGCTGCCAGGGCTTTGTCTTGCCCCCTTCTAGCTCTCCTGAGTCGATTTTTGAATTCCTTCCTGGCTACCTTGTAACCCTCTGGAGACGTGCCAGATCCTTGCTTCCTCAACCTTACATAAGCTTCCTTCTTCCTCTAGACTAGAAGCTCCACTTCTCTTGTCATCCAAGGCTCCTTCACCTTACCATTCCTTCCTTGTCTCAGTGGGACAAAACCATCCAGCACTCGCAGCAAGTGCCCCTTAAACAACCCCCACATTACTGTTGTGCATTTCCCTGAGAACATCGGTTCCCAATTTATGCTCCCCAGCTCCTGTCTAATAGCAGTATAATTTCCCCTCCCCTAATTAAATACCTTCCCATACTGTCTGTTCCTATCCCTCTCCATGACTGTGGTAAAGGTCAAGGAATTGTCTACATAGTGAGTCAGGAATCCTTCCTGGACACACCCGACAAAATCTGCCCCATCCAAACCATTTGCACTGAGGAGGTTCCAGTCAATATTAGGGAAGTTGAAGTCACCCATGTCAACAACTATGTTTCTTCTGCACCTTTCTGTCGTCCAATCTGTTTCTCCATCTCTCTGCTGCTATTGGGGGACTATAGAAAACTCCCAATAAAGTGACGGCTCCTTTCTTGTTTCTGACTTCCACCCATACTGACTCAGTAGACAAACCCTCCTCAACTACCTCCTTTTCTGCAGCTGTGATGCACTCTCTGATTAACAGTGCTACTTCACCTCTTTTACCTCCATTCCTATCTGTCCCTGGTCAAAGTGGCTAAGCAATTCTGATGTGTCGCAGTGTCCGCAGTTCAGCCTCCAGTTCAATGACTCTGAGCCGAAGCTCCTCAAGCCGCAGACGCTGACTGCGGACTTGCTTGCCCTGGATTGCCCTGGATTGTCCAGAAACTCCCACTTATCACTTAAATTTATCACAAATTACAGTATATTTTAAATCTTAGAAATTAAATGGATCTTGACCAGTAACCAGAAACTCCCAAACAGCTTTCTCCTTTCCCTGTGGTCGAGCAAGAACCAATTCCTACTGAGTGAAAAGCAAAGCAAAGGAGTACCTCCCTCACCAAATTCCCTCCGATCACTAAATTCCCTCCGATCACCAAATTCCCTCCGATCACTAAATTCCCTCCGATCACCAAATTCCCTCCGATCACCAAATTCCCACACTCCGTTGAGGTTGCACTCCCGTGCTGGTCGCACAAGAATGTCTGAATTTTTATGTTCTGAAAAAAGGGACTAGCTGAACCCCGGTACAGAATGAAACCAGTTTGAGCTAGTTTCCTTAGTGAATTATTTCAGCTGCTACCAGTGGATAGCTTCTATCTCGCTGCTTAGGCCCCTGGACGATAATTGGAATTTCAACAGTACTTGCAGTTAAATGTTAAACACAAGCAATATTAGATTTTTTGAAATATATTTAAGTTTCCCTCTGCTCCCCATACACTATCACACTCCATGGCTCCATTACACTCAAATATTGTCCTCCATTTCATTAGGTGAAAGCTGTAGCACGGTGTATTGAGTTCCATTGCCGTGGTCTCTGCTGTACTGATTTATCACAGTTGGTGTCGATTTTAGGATGCTCATCCTAGCTTTGTTCCCCCGAGGCTGGAGAAGAGTCGTTTTTCCTCACCTTGTTGCTGTCTGGAGACCAAATTGTCAGGGTTTAACTATCCTTTAGTACATGGAATTATTAATGTTGAGGCTGTAGAGACCTTTTTGTTTTGAGTCTGATCAGATATGAACCCGAATACTTTATTATAAGCTGGGAACAAATCCACAATACCTTTGTCCTATATTCTCATGAGTAGGCATGTCTCCACCCTTGTACCACCCTTGCCTGAGAATATGCGATAAGTGAAGGTCCGTAATGAAAGGAAAATCATTTACTGAGGGTTGCTTATTACCTTTGTTGGATAAAAAGAATGAAGCTTTACCCAGTCATAATCATACGACCTCCACCGATCGCTGGCCCTCTCTATCCAGTCCCACTGCTTCACTACTCCCCCGCCCCCGAGTATAAATATGACCTTTTTCCAATTCCCTCCAGCTTTGACAAAGAGTCATTAAGACTCAAACGTTAGCTCCCTTCTCTCTCCCCAGATTCTGTCAGTCCTGCTGAGATTGTCCAGTATTTTCTGTTTCTGTTTCCAATTCCAGCATCCACAATAATTTCCTTTTACCTAATGTAATGTGTAGTGATAGTTTGAAATTTGGTGTTCTTGCGTTTGTCCTGATAGGTGTAAGACAAAAAGCTACAACAACATGTCTCTCTATTCAGCAATATCTCTTGATACCCTCATTCCCCATTTGCACCAATTGACCCAAAATGCATAGATTGCCTTCATCTTTTGTATGTGATGCAATGTAATTGCATCTTTAGCTTCTGTTTTAAGTAATATCACCTGTCTTTTATCTCCAGTGATCCAGAACCCCAGATACTGGACTACCAGACTCAACAGTACAAGCTCTTTCCATTGCTGGTGACGGCCTATACGTTCCGATTTGTAGGAAGCTTCATGAGGGAGATGTACCATCGCATAACTGGGGACATGAACGATGGGGACTACAGCCAGTTACCTGAGGTATGGGGTGTGCTTTGTCAGGCTATGCTGCATTATCCTAATTGATGTGCCCTGTTTTTGTCTTTTGATTGACCAGAGGTATAGAACATAGAACAGTACAGCACAGAACAGGCCCTTCGGCCCTCAATGTTGTGCCGAGCCATGATCACCCTACTCAAACCCACGTATCCACCCTATACCCGTAACCCAACAACCCCCCCTTAACCTTACTTTTTATTAGGACACTACGGGCAATTTAGCATGGCCAATCCACCTAACCTGCACATCTTTGGACTGTGGGAGGAAACCGGAGCACCCGGAGGAAACCCACGCAAACAGGGGGAGGACGTGCAGACTCCACACAGACAGTGACCCAGCCGGGAATCGAACCTGGGACCCTGGAGCTGTGAAGCATTTATGCTAACCACCATGCTACCCTGCTGCCCCAAATATGTGGAGCCTACAGTGGTTAAGCTTCGTCAGAGCATCCTCTGGAGTCCCATGATCTAGTTGGAGACATCTTCTGAGCAGAATTGGAGAATACACAATGTTAGAGAGAAGAGCAAGTCACTGTTGATGTCCTTATTGAGATTTCCCCCAATCCCTTTGCACTTACAATTTCTCCTCTCTTCTGGGGGCCACAGTTCATTGGTTGTTGACTGCCCTTTCCTACCACTCCTCATTCTGACTGTTTTTTGAGTGAGTCGAGATGATGAGACTATTTAAGATGAGATACATTGTGGCCCAAATGGCTTCTTTGTTTAATTTCTCACTCTTCTCAAATTGTTGAGCTTGGCCAACAGTGCTATGTTCTCTAAATTGACAATTTATCCACTGATTTAAACATTTGCTCTCTCTGGCGCACCATAGCTGCTGTGTCCTACCTACGGGATGTGTACTGCAGTCAAAACATCTTCAACAGCATCTCCCAGCGGGCCCATAATCCTTCCCATACTCTCCAGTGGATCCATAAGACCATAAGATATAGGAGCAGAATTAGGCCACTCGGCCCATTAAGTCTGCTCCGCCATTCAATCATGCCTGATATTTTCTCATCCCCATTTTCTTGCCTTCTCCCCATAACCCTTGATCCCCTTAGAACATAGAACAGTACAGCACAGAACAGGCCCTTCGGCCCTCAATGTTGTACCGAGCCATGATCACCCTACTCAAACCCACGCATCCACCCTATACCCGTAACCCAACAACCCCCCCTAACCTTACTTTTATTAGGACACTACGGGCAATTTAGCATGTCCAATCCACCTAACCCGCACATCTTTGGACTGTGGGAGGAAACCGGAGCACCCGGAGGAAACCCACGCACACAGGGGGAGGACGTGCAGACTCCACACAGACAGTGACCCAGCCGGGAATCGAACCTGGGACCCTGGAGCTGCGAAGCATTTATGCTAACCACCATGCTACCCTGCTGCCCCTTATTAATCATGAACCTATCTTTCTCTGTCTTAAAGACACTCAGTGAATTGGCCTCCACAGCCTTCTGCGGCAAAGAGTTCCACAGATTCACCACCCTCTGGCTGAAGAAATGCCTCGTCCTCATCTCTGTTTTAAAGGATTGTCACTTTAGTCTGAGATGGTGTCCTCTGGTTCTAGTTTTTCCTACAAGTGGAAACATCCTCTCCATGTCCACTCTATCCAGGCCTCGCAGTATCTTGTAGGTTTCAATAAGATCCCCTCTCATCCTTCTAAACTCCAATGAGTACAGACCCAGAGTCCTCAAATGTTCCTCTTACGACAAGTTCTTCATTCCAGGGATCAGTCTATGCCTAAATTCCTCCTTCCAAAGTGCATAACCTCACACTTTTCCACATTGTATTTCATTTGCCACTTCATTGCCCACTCTCCTAGCTTATCCAAGTCCTTCTGCAGTCCCCTTGCTTCCTCAATATTACCTGCCCCTCTTCCTTCTACAGATCTTTGTATCATCTGCAAACTTAGCAACAGTGCCTTCAGTACCCTCTTCCAGATCATTAATGTATGTTATGAAGAGTTGTCCCAGCACAGACCCCTGAGGCATGCCACTAGTCACTGGCTGCCATCCTCAAAATGGCCCCTTTATCCTCACTCTCTGCCTTCTGCCAGTCAGCCAATCCTCTATCCATCCCAGGATCTTACACTTAACACCAAGCCTCAGGGGTCTGGGCTTTTAAATCATTTAACGGTCTCCTATGCGCCATCTTGTCAAAGGCCTTCTGGAATTCTAAATAAATACTTCCACTGGTTCTCCTTGTCGAAGTTCCTTGTTATCTCCTCAAAGAACACTTAACAGATTTGTTTGACACAACCTCTCTTTGACAAAGCCGTGCTGACTCAGTCCTATTTTACCATGCACTTCCAAGTACTTTGCGATCTCATCTTTAATAACAGATTCTCAAATCTTACCAATTTTTTTTTTTTTTTTTTTTAAATTTAGAGTACCCAATTATTTTTTCCAATTAAGGGGCAATTTAGAGTGGCCAATCTACCTATCCTGCACATCTTTGGGTTGTGGGGGTGAAACCCACGCAGACACGGGGAGAATGTGCAAACTCCACACAGACAGTGACCCAGGGCCGGGATTCGAACCCGGGTCCTCAGCGCCGTAGGCAGCAATGCTAACCACTGTGCCACCGTGCTGCCCCTCAAATCTTACCAATGACCGAAGTCAGGCTAACCGGCCTGTAATTTCCCGTCTTCTGCCTTCCTCCCTTCTAAACACTGATGTTACATTAGCCACCTTCCAGTCCTCTGGGACCCTTCCTGCCTTCAGTGATTCCAGAAAAATCATCACTAATGCCTCCATAATTTCCTGAGCTATCTCATTTAGGATCCTGGGGTGTAGTCCCAGGTGATTTATCCACCTTCAGACCTTTCAGTTTCCCAGAACCTTCTTCGTAGTAATGGTCACAGCTCTCACCTCTGCCCCCTGGTTCTCCTGGAACCCTGGCATCCTACTGCTGTCTTCCACCATGAAGACTGATGCAAAGTAACTATTCAGTTCGTCTGCCATTTCTTTGTTTACTATTATTACTTTTCCAGCCACATTTTCCTGTGGTCCAATGTCTATTTTTGCCTCTCTCTTACCTTTTATATATTGAAAAAATCTCCTTCTATCTTCCTTTATATTACAAGCTAGCTTGCACTCATACTTCATCTTCTCCCCCTTATTGCTTATTTAGTTGTCCTCTGCTCGCTTTTAAAGGCTTCCCAATCCCCTGGTTTCCCACTTATCCTCGCCACTTTGTATGCTTTTTCTTTAGCCTTTATGCTGTCCTTTACACCCCTCGTCAGCTATGGATGCCTTGTCCTCTCCTTATCATGTTTTCTCATCCTTGGGATGAATTTCTGCTGTGCCTCCCTAATAACCCCCAAAAACTCCTGCAATTGCTGTTCTACTGTCTTCCTTGCTAGACTCCTTTTCCAATCAACTCTGGCCAGCTCCTCCCTCATGTCTTTGTAGTTACCCTTATTTAATTGTAATACCGTTACATGGGGGGGTTTAAACTAATTCAGCAGGGGCATGGGAACCTGGATTGTAGTTTTGGGGTGCGAGAGATTGAGAGTAGAGAGGTCAGGAGCACAGATTTGACTTCGCAGGAAAGCGGCAGTGTTCAGGTAGGTGGTTTGAAGTGTGTCTATTTCAATGCCAGGAGTATACGAAATAAGGTAGGGGAACTGGCAGCATGGGTTGGTACCTGGGACTTCGATGTTGTGGCCATTTCAGAGACATGGATAGAGCAGGGACAGGAATGGTTGTTGCAGGTTCCGGGGTTTAGGTGCTTTAGTAAAGTCAGAGAAGGGGGCAAAAGAGGGGGAGGTGTGGCGCTGCTAGTCAAGGACAGTATTACGGTGGCAGAAAGGGTGCAAGATGGGGACTCTTCTTCCGAGGTAGTATGGGCTGAGGTTAGAAACAGGAAAGGAGAGGTCACCCTGCTGGGAGTTTTCTATAGGCCACCTAATAGTTCTAGAGATGTAGAGGAAAGGATGGCGAAGATGATTCTGGAAAAGAGCGAAAGTAACAGGGTAGTTGTTATGGGAGACTTTAACTTTCCTAATATTGACTGGAAAAGATATAGTTCGAGTACATTGGATGGGTCGTTCTTTGTACAATGTGTGCAGGAGGGTTTTCTGACACAATATGTTGACAGGCCAACAAGAGGTGAGGCCACTTTGGATTTGGTTTTGGGTAATGAACCAGGCCAGGTGTTAGATCTGGAGGTAAGTGAACACTTTGGAGACAGTGACCACAATTCGGTGACCTTTACATTAGTGATGGAAAGGGATAAGTATACCCCGCAGGGCAAGAGTTATAGCTGGGGGAAGGGCAATTATGATGCCATTAGACATGACTTAGGATGTGTAGGTTGGAGAAGTAGGCTGCAAGGGTTGGGCACACTGGATATGTGGAGCTTGTTCAAGGGACAGCTATTGCGTGTTCTTGATCAGTACGTACCAGTCAGACAGGGAGGAAAGGGTAGAGCGAGGGAACCGTGGTTTACCAAAGAAGTGGAATCTCTTGTTAAGAGGAAAAAGGAGGCCTATGTGAAGATGAGGCGTGAAGTTTCAGTTGGGGCGCTTGATAGTTACAGGGAAGCGAGGAAGGATCTAAAGAGAGAGCTAAGACGAGCAAGGAGGGGACATGAGAAGTCTTTGGCAGGTAGGATCAAGGAAAACCCAAAAGCTTTCTATAGGTATGTCAGGAATAAAAGAATGACTAGGGTAAGAGTAGGGCCAGTCAAGGACAGTGGTGGGAAGTTGTGTGTGGAGGCTGAGGAGATAAGCGAGATACTAAATGAATACTTTTTGTCAGTATTCACTCAGGAAAAAGATAATATTGTGGAGGAGAATGCTGAGACCCAGGCTATTAGAATAGATGGCATTGAGGTGAGTAGGGAAGAAGTGTTGGCAATTCTGGACAAGGTGAAAATAGATAAGTCCCCGGGGCCTGATGGGATTTATCCTAGGATTCTCTGGGAAGCCAGGGAAGAGATTGCTGAGCCTTTGGCTTTGATTTTTAGGTCATCATTGGCTACAGGAATAGTGCCAGAGGACTGGAGGATAGCAAATGTGGTCCCTTTGTTCAAGAAGGGGAGTAGAGATAACCCCGGTAACTATAGGCCGGTGAGCCTAACATCTGTGGTGGGTAAAGTCTTGGAGAGGATTATAAAAGATACGATTTATAATCATCTAGATAGGAATAATATGATTAGGGATAGTCAGCATGGTTTTGTGAAGGGTAGGTCATGCCTCACAAACCTTATCGAGTTCTTTGAGAAGGTGACTGAACAGGTGGACGAGGGTAAAGCAGTTGATGTGGTGTATATGGATTTCAGTAAAGCGTTTGATAAGGTTCCCCACGGTCGGCTATTGCAGAAAATACGGAGGCTGGGGATTGAGGGTGATTTAGAGATGTGGATCAGAAATTGGCTAGTTGAAAGAAGACAGAGAGTGGTGGTTGATGGGAAATGTTCAGAATGGAGTTCAGTTACGAGTGGCGTACCACAAGGATCTGTTCTGGGGCCGTTGCTGTTTGTCATTTTTATAAATGACCTAGAGGAGGGAGCAGAAGGATGGGTAAGTAAATTTGCAGACGACACTAAAGTCGGTGGAGTTGTAGACAGTGCGGAAGGATGTTGCAGGTTACAGAGGGACATAGATAAGCTGCAGAGCTGGGCTGAGAGGTGGCAAATGGAGTTTAATGTGGAGAAGTGTGAGGTGATTCACTTTGGAAAGAATAACAGGAATGCGGAATATTTGGCTAATGGTAAAATTCTTGGTAGTGTGGATGAGCAGAGGGATCTCGGTGTCCATGTACATAGATCCCTGAAAGTTGCCACCCAGGTTGATAGGGTTGTGAAGAAGGCCTATGGTGTGATGGCCTTTATTGGTAGAGGGATTGAGTTCCGGAGCCATGAGGTCATGTTGCAGTTGTACAAAACTCTAGTACGGCCGCATTTGGAGTATTGCGTACAGTTCTGGTCGCCCCATTATAGGAAGGACGTAGAAGCTTTGGAACGGGTGCAGAGGAGATTTACCAGGATGTTGCCTGGTATGGAGGGAAAATCTTATGAGGAAAGGCTGATGGACTTGAGGTTGTTTTCGTTAGAGAGAAGAAGGTTAAGAGGTGACCTAATAGAGGCATACAAAATGATCAGAGGGTTAGATAGGGTGGACAGCGAGAGCCTTCTCCCGCGGATGGAGGTGGCTATCACGAGGGGACATAGCCTTAAATTGAAGGGTAATAGATATAGGACAGAGGTCAGAGGTGGGTTTTTTACGCAAAGAGTGGTGAGGCCGTGGAATGCCCTACCTGCAACAGTAGTGAACTCGCCAACATTGAGGGCATTTAAAAGTTTATTGGATAAGCATATGGATGATAAGGGCATAGTGTAGGTTAGATGGCCTTTAGTTTTTTTTCCATGTCGGTGCAACATTGAGGGCCGAAGGGCCTGTACTGCGCTGTATCGTTCTATGTTCTATGTTCTATCTGATTGCAGCTTCTCCCTCTCAAACTGCAGGGTAAATTCTATCATATTATGGTCACTGCTCCCGAAGTGTTTCTTCACCTTAAGATCCCTAATCAAGTCTGCCTCATTACACATCACCAAATCCAGAACTGCCTGTTCCCTAGTAGGCTCTGTCACAAGCTGCTCCAAAAAGACATTCCACCAATTCCATTTCTTGGGATCCACTAGCAACCTGATTTTCCCAGTCCACCATGATTATTGTAATATTGCCTTTTTTACATGCCTTTTCTAACTCCTGATTTATTTTCTGCCCCACATCCTGACTACTGCTAGGGGGCCTGTGCATAACTCTCATCCGGGTCTTTTTACCTTTGCGATTCCTTAACTCTACCCACAGAGATTCTATGCCTTCTGATCCTATATCGGTCCTTTCTATTGATTTAACTTCATTCCTTACTAACAATGCAACCCGTGCCTTTGCACATCTGCCTGTCCTTTCGATAGGACATATATCCTTGGATATTTAGATCCCAGCCCTGATCCACTTGCAGCCATGTCTCTGTGATGCCCACAACATCATATCGGCCAATTTCAATGTGTGCAACAAGCTCATTTACCTTGTTCCGTATACTGCGCGCATTTAGGTACAACACCCTCAATCCTGCATTGACCACCTCTCTTTTCACAGTCTCCTCAGTCACTGTACCCTGTACTGTGGCCCTTTTGGATTTTTGACTATGGCTTCTCTGCCTTACACTTTCCTCCTCGCTGCTTTTTGTTTCTGGCCCCGTTTTACTTCACTCCAACTTCCTACATCGGTTCCCATTCCCCTGCCACATTAGTTCAAACCCTCCCCAACGGCACTAGCAAACCCAGAACATCGGTTCCAGTCCTGCCCAGGTGGAGTACGTCTGGTTTGTACTGATCCCACGTCCCCAAGAACCGGTTCCAATGCCCCAGGAATTTGAATCCCTCCCTCTTGCACCATCTCTCAAGCCACGCATTCATCCTATCTATCCTGACATTCCTACTCTGACTAGCTCATGGCACTGGTAGCAATCCTGAGATTACTACCTTTGAGGTTCTACTTTTTAATTTTACTCCTAACTCCCTGAATTCAGCTTGTAGGACCTCATCCCGTTTTTTACCTATATCGTTAGTGCCTATGTGCACCATGAACGTTGGCTGTTCACCCTCTCCACCCCCCCCCCCCCCAGAATGTCCTGCAGCCGCTCTGAAACATCCTTGACCCTTGCACCAGGGAGGCAACATACTATCCTGGAGTCTCGATTGCGTCCGCAGAATCGCCTGTCTGTTCCCCATACAATTGAGTCCCCTATCACTCTAGCACTGCCATTCTTCTCCATGCCCTCCTGCTCAGCAGAGCCAACCACAGTGCCATGAACCTGGCTACTGCTGCCTTCCCCTGGTGAGCTATCTCCCTCAACAGTATCCAAAGCGGTATATCTGTTTTGCAGAGAGATGACCGCAGGGGATACCTGCACTGCCTTCCTACTCTGCTCTGTCTTTTGGTCACCCATTTTCTATCTCCCTCAGTAATTCTGCAGTGTGACCAACTCGCTAAATGTGCTATCCATGACGTCCTCAGCATTGTGGATGCTCCAAAGTGAGTCCACCCTCAGCTCCAGAGCCGTCAAGCGAACTAACTGTAGCTGCAGCTGGATGCACGTCTTGCACGTGAAGGAGCCAGGGTCAGTTGACATGTCCCTGAGCTCCCATATTGCACACGAGGAGCATGGCACGGGTCTGGGATCTCCTGCCATGTCTTAAACCTTAGGTTAACTTATACAACTACAATGCCAAAAAAAAAATAAAAAACAAACAAAAAATAGACAATGAAAAGAAAAACTACTTACCTGTCACCACTACTTACCAGTCGGTCCTTTCTTGGCCAATCTAATCACAGCCCTCCTGTGACATCCCTCTTCAGTTTCTCGCCAGTCTAAACCTCAGATTTAAACCCACAATCTCCACTCTCTAGAATGTCAAGGGCAGCAGCACCTCCAAGTCACACACCATCTGCCTCTCTATCCTTGTAATCTTCTCCAGCCCCACAGCCCTGCAAGATATCTGTTTCATCTAATTCCAAAGATAGGAGGAGCAAGGGTCATTCAATAAGGTCTGATCAGATTGTGACCTCAACTCCACCTTCCTGCCTGCCCCCGAAAACCTTTCACCCCCTTGGCTTATCAAGAATCTTTCATCCTGTGCCTTCAAAAATATTCAAAGACTGCTTCCACTGCCTTTTGAGGAAGAGTTCCAAAAACTCTCAACTCTCTGAGAGAGAAAAATTCTCTTCATCTCTCTATTAAATGGGCAATTCCTTATTTTGAAATAGTGAGCCTGAGTTCCCACAAAGGAAGTAGTCCAGATCCCTTAGGACCAAGTGGTATCTTCATCTTCTAAACTTTTTCAGATACAAGCATAGCCTGTCCAACCTTTCCTCGAAAGACAACTTGCCCATTCCTGGTATTAGTCTGGTAAACCTTCTCTGAACTGTTTCCAAAGTATTTACATCCTTCCTTAAATAAGGAGACCAATACTGTGCATAACAGTCCAGATGTGGTGTCACCAATGCCCTGTACAACTGAAACATAACCTCCCTACTTTTGTAATCAATTCCCCTCACAATGGGGCGGAAGGTGGCACAGTGGTTAGCATTGGGACTGCGGTGCTGAGGATTTTAAAAAGAAATTCTCCTCACGATCAAAAACATTTCGTTAGCTTTCCTAATTACTTGCTGTGCCTTTATAATAACCTTTTGTGATTCATGCACTCGGACACCCAGATCCTCAGAGCCCTGCAATCACTCACCACTTAGATAATATGCTTCTTTTTTATTCTTCCTGCCAAGATGAGCAATGTGACATTTTCCCAGATTATACTCCATTTGCCAGATCATTGCCCATCTACCTAACTATCTATATCCCTCCGTAGCCTCCTTATGTCCTCTTTACAATTTGCTTTCATACTGATCTTGTGTCACCAGCAAATTTAGCAACGATACCTTCAGTCCTTTTATTCAAGTCATGTATACAAATTGTAAAAAGGTGAGGCCCGAGGTGGATACCACACGTCACATCCTGCCAACCTGAAAATAACCTGTCAGCCCGCGGCTCCAACAATTTGCTCAGTACCACTTCCCTGGTGATTGTAATTTTCTGAGTTCTTCCCTCCTTTCCATTTTCTGATTTACAGCTATTTCTGGGATCTTGCTTGTTTCCTCTATAGTGAAGACATTGTAAAATACGTGTTCGATTCAGTATCTGGCATCTTCATATTTTCCATTATTAATTCCCCAGACTTATTTTCTACAGGACCAATGCTCATTCTGTCAACTCTTTTGTAAACATCAAAAGAAACTCCCAATATTTGTCTTTATATTTCTAGCTAGCTTTTTCTTGTATTCTATTTTTCCCCTCCTTGTTAATCTTTTTGATTGCTATTTTTTATATTCAATCCAATCTTTTGATTTGCACAATTATGTGCTTTCTCTTTATGTTTAATGCTATATATTACTTTATTCGTTAACCACGGATGGTGGTCCTCTTCTTCACTATTGACCGGTCCCATTACCTAATTTGCCAGTGCACTTTAGTTAGCTTTCCTTTCATGCCCTTATAATTACCCTAATACTAGCTTTGGACCCACTGTTTGCACCCTCCAACAGTGTAAAATTCTATCATAGTGGGATCTCTGCTCGGGGTGCCTTCACTGTGAGATCATCTATCTCATTGCACAATACCAGGTCTAGGTACGGTAGTTAGCAATGTTGCTTCACAGCACCAGGGACCTGGGTTCGATTCCGGTTTGGGCCACTGTCTATGCAGAGTCTGCACATTCTCCCTGTGTCTGCGTGGGTTTCCTCCAGGTGCTTGTTGGGTAATTTGGACCTTCTGAATTCTCCCTCTGTGTACCCGAACAGGCGCCGGAATGTGGCGACGAGGGGATTTTCACAGTAACTTCATTTCAGTGTTAATGTAAGCCCACTTGTGACACTAATAAAGATTATTATTATTACTACCACAACTTCCCAAATTTGATCCCTTTTTCCGACCATGTAGTTTAGTTTCTGGCTCTTGAATATCCCTGATCTTTAAGTGCTCTACCATTGGTGGCCCTACCTTCAGCTACCTGGACCCAAAACTCAGGGCTCCCTCTCTGCACTTGCCCTTCACCCTTGTGAAAATGCTCCTTAGAACCTACCTCTTTGACCAAATGATGGCCACCTACCCTAGTTTTGCTTATGTGGCTCAGTGTCATATTTTGTTTTATAATGCTCTTGCGAACCTCCTTGCGACATTTCATTACTTTAAAGCACTGTCTAAAAATAGTTTATTGTTGATTACAAAGTGGATTGCTTTCCTGTCCCTTCATTGTCGCTGGTAAAATCCTGCAGCTTCCTAGCCAACAGCACTGGGAGAGCCTTCACCACGTTGACTGCAGCGGTGCAAGAAGGTGGCTCACCATCACTTTCAACAGAACCTTGGAATGGACAATAAATGGACACAGCCTGAGCAGTGACCCCCACATCCGGAGAATTTTTTAAAAGCCACTTGGGTTTCCCCAGTGTAATCACAGCAATTTAGCTTTTATATAATTGTGATTTATGTGACTTCAAAATATGTATTTGATGGACTCTCTGCCCCGCGACACCCGTCCCCCATCAATTGATGTGCTGATGGCTGCTGTTTGATTCCAGCTACATGCCTTGTCTGCTGGACTGAAGGCCTTCACCAGCTGGGTGGCCAGTGCCGGAATTGAGGAATGTCGAATGGCGTGTGGTGGCCATGGGTATTCACGGTCCAGTGGTCTCCCAGATATTTATGTCACATTCTCACCCAGCTGCACGTACGAAGGAGAGAACACTGTGATGATGTTGCAGACGGCCAGGTAAGGACTCCCTCAGCATTGGCTGGTGTACAGCAGACTGCATTCTTTGGAGTGTGTGACCTTTGAGGACAGCTAAGTTCATGCCGTTGGGTCCGGTTTTCTCTCTTGTGGGGGATTCACAGCCTATCCTTTCTGAAGTTTATCATTGCCCTTTTGTCTTGGCCAACATTTAACCCTCAATTAATACCCAGAAACAGATCTATTTAGTCTTTATCACACATTGTGGGAAGCAGCTTGCACAAATTGGCCTTAAATTCCAACAGGACTGTGCTTCATTGGCTGTTGAGCCCGTCAAGTTGTCCTAAGGTTGTGTTTGGCGCTATATAAATTTAAGTCTCCCTTTATCCTGAGTATGTAAAAACTGTGCAAACATGCCACTCCCTCCCACCCATCAGTGCCCCCCCCCCCCCCCCCGGTTGTTAGTTTTCACCCTATCTCCAGCCCTAAGAGTTGCTGAGAGTGGTGAGACTGTATTGTCTGTTGTACCTCAAAGACTGCCAAGGATGTGTAATCCTAGGGTTAAGTGTTACTCTATACCCTTGGTAATCAGCCCACAAAGCCAACACAACTGAGACTACTTCCACTTGTCTGTTGTTCACTGGTTTGCCCCATGAAAAGGAGCATTTTCCCTGCGTGTCAGTCCTGAATGAGCTCAGGCTTGGCACCAGGGTGGCATATGGTGCTGGAGGTTCACAGGGCTGTAGGGAAAGAGCAGGGGATTGCAATACTGATTAGTTCTTTCAAAGAGCTGGCAGACTGCACTCTTTGCGTGCAGAACTATCCCATGGTAAAGTCTTGTTCATTTCTGTTCTGCCCCTCTTTGCACGGTTTTAACATTGGTTGCATTAGTCATATAGACTGATGGTGATGGATTACCTGCTTCTGGCTGTGTTGCAGGTACCTGTTCAAGAGCTATACGCAGGCAAAGTCTGGGCAGAAGCTATCAGGCACAGTCTCGTACCTGAATGACCTGTGCAACCACATCCAGCCCCAGCAGGTGGCCAGCCGACCCATAGTGATGGACATTAATGACATCAGCCAGCTAGTGGAAGCGTACCAACTGCGAGCAGCCAAGTGAGTACTGAGGGGTGAAGTAGGGCAGCCAAGCTATATTACCTGTTTGGATTGTCCGTGTTTGTTGAACCTTTTCATTGTTTGACTGTCTTTGATCATCTGGGATAAGGACACTAGCATAAGGCACCTCAGAGCCATTTGGGATGTTCCAGTGTCCTGTGGTGGGATGCAAGAGATGTTCCAGTTTCCTGTGATCCTTGTCTGTGCTGCAATCACACTTGTTTTCTCCCTGGAATGTTTTAGACAGAGAACATAGAGGAATGGTATTGAGGTTTGCTGACACTAAATTTAGGGGCATGGAAAACTGTGATGAAGGGGATTGCATGACGAGGCAAATAAGTGTAAGATGTAACTCAGTATGCATTTTGGGAAAAATAATAAAATGTATCTTGGGCGGTGAAATTCTTAACATGGTATAGGGACGGAGAGATAGGGAAGGAGCATAGGAAGTGGAGTAGGCTATACAGCCCCTTGAGCCTGTTCTGTCATTTATTGCTGATATCTATTCCCACTCCACTCACCTTTATTCCATATTTCTTGAGACCCTTCCCCAACAAACATTTATCAATCTCAGTTTTGGAATTTTCAATTGATCCCCCAGCATCCACAGCCTTTTTGAGGCGATTTCCACTATGTGTATGGAAATACTTTCTGACCCGTGAACAACCTAGCTCTAATTTTAAGGTCTTCCTTGTGGACTCGCCACACCCCTACCTGACAATATAGTTTCTCTCTCCATACCCTATCAAATTCTTTAATTATCTTAAACATTCCAATAAGATTGCCTCGTAATCTTTAAGGGACTGTAAGCCTACGCTATACATCTTGTCCTTATTAATTAATCTTATTAGCCGCAGTGTCAATCTGACAATTCACTACTGCTGCTACTACACTCTGTCCAGCCCTCCCCAGCTGATGAAGCAGTGCTCCATGTTGAATACCACATAGAAGAAGCACTGAGGGTGGCAAGAGCACAGAATATATTCTGGATAGGGAACTTCAATGTCCATCACCAAGAGTGGCTCGGTAGCACGACTACTTACCGAGCTGGCCAGGACCTAAAGGACATAGCTGCTAGACTGGGACTGCAGCAGGTAGTGAGAGAACCAATAAGAGGGAAAATATACTGGACCTCATTCTTACCAACCTGTCTGTCGCAGATGCATCTGTCCATGACGGTATCGGTAGGAGAGACCCTTCGCACAGTCCTTATGGAAGCTAAGTTCCGTCTTCACATTGAGGATACCCTTCATTGTGCTGTGTGGCACCACCACTGTGCTAAATGGGATAGACTTAGAAATTAGAACAGATCTAGCAAGTCAAGACTGGGCATCCATGAAGCTCTGTGGGCCATCAGCAGCAGAATTGTACTCTGCTACAATCTGCAACCTTATGGCTCGACATATCCTTCACAGGCAAAGCGTTTGCAACAATCTTCAGCCAGATGTGCCGTGTGGATGATCCATCTCTGCTTCCTCTGGAGGTCCCCAGCATCACAGATGCCAGTCTTTAGGCAATTCAATTCACTCCATGTGATATCAAGAAACGGCTGAAGGCACAGGATACTGCAAAGGCGATGGGTTCCTCAGGGTAGTGTCCAAGACCCAACCATCTTCAGTTGGTCTTCCTCCCATCATAAGCTTAGAAGTGGGCATGTTCGCTGATGATTGCACAATGTTCAGCACCATTCACAACTCCTCAGATAATGAAGCAGTCCATGTCCAAATGCAGCAAGACCTGGACAATATCCAGGCTTGGGCTGATGAGTAACATTTGTGCCGCATAAGTTCCAGGCAATGACCATCCACACCAAGAGCCTATCTAACCATCACCCCATGACATTCAATGGTGTTACAATCACTGAATCTACCACTATCAGCATCCTGGGGATGCCATTGACCAGAAACAGAACTGAACCAGCCATATAAATACTATGACTACAAAAACAGGTCGGAGGTTAAGAATCCCGTGGCGAGTAACTCACCTCCTGACTCTCAAAGACTGTCCATCTACAAAGGAAAGTACAGCACAGAAACAAGCCCTTCGGCCCTCCAAGCCTGCGCCGATCATGCTGCCTGTCTAAACTAAAACCTTCTGCACTTCTGGGGTCCGTATCCCACTGTTCCCATCCTATTCATGTATTTGTCAAGATGCCTCTTAAACGTCACTATCGTATTTGCTTCCACCGCCTCCCCCAGCAGCGCGTTCCAGGCATTCACCACCCTCTTTATAAAACATTTGCCGCGCACATCTCTAAACTTTCCCCCTCGCACCGTAAACCTATGCCCCCCTAGTAATTGGCTTTGCCACCCTGAGAAAAAGCATCTGATTATCCACTCTGTCCATGGCAAAAGGCACTAATCAGTAATGTGGTGGAATACTCTCCACTCCAACAACACTAAGAAGCTCAACAACATTCAGGACCAAGCAGCCCACTTGAGTGCTCCCCCTTCCACAAACATTCACTCCCACCACCACTAATGCACAATGGCAGCTGTGTCTACCATCTACAAGATGCACTGCAGCAACTCTTCAAGGCTCCTTAGCCAGCTCCTTCCAAACCCATGACCACTACCACCTAGAAGGGCAAGAGCAGCATATAGCTGGGAATACGGCTTGAGATTCCCCTCCAAGTCACTCACCATCTTGATTTGGAGATATATTGACGAGGGTTTCAGCAGCACCGTTAAAAATTTAGAAGTGGCCTTGTGATGGGAGGATATGGGGGTCAGAAACTCAGACGGGGTTTATATAGAACACCAGATTTGCAAGTGGCCTGAAACAAACTACGGCTAGGGAGGGAGGTTTGAGTGGTTGGTTTGGGCCACTTCTTCCATTTTACCTCGAGGCAGCTACAACTCCTGTTGGTCAGACAGGCAGCTAGACAACACCAAGGCAGTGAAGCAGCTGAGGGAGACGGAGCTAGGTGACATCAGCGTGCAGGTGGACGCTGACTCATGTCCACAGATTACATTGTCCTGGGAAAACACGTGGAGGAGACTAAGGAAAGTTCCTTGGGGAATTTTGGAAGTAATGGTGTGAGAATACAAGGGCAAACCATTGCAGAAGATGCTCTGGCTATGATTGGACATCCAGAAGGACAGTCCACGCACTGAACAATACAGATGATGGTTGACCAACCTCGTCAAAGTCTGAAACGAGTCAGGATAGATAATGCACCATTGCCATAGTCATTTGTGACATTAGTTAAACAGGTGCAGTCGGTTGAATAAGCTTTAGTGCAGTAATTTCTGAGGTTCTTGATTATTTTGTTTGGCAGGAATAATCTGGTGTCTTGAATAGTTGCTGGACCATTTTTTAAATTGTTATTCCTTTTTCCCCTATGACTCGCTTTCGCAATCACTCTCTTGCCTCAATCAGTACTTGCTGATCAACCTCATTTGTCCCTTTTGCTCTTAGTGTCCCTGCACTGAACACCCGACCCAGCTTGAAAGGCAGAGCTGTGAGAAATATTTAATTTGAGACTCTTTGCAAAATCCATGTTCTTTTTTGGCTCAGTCTGACGAGACAGATGTGTGTGTGTGATCACCACACCACACAAACCCCCAGTATGTACAGGTTAGCTCTGACACTTACCCACTCTCCCTGCAGATGCTTTGTGTAATCTTTCTCTCCCTTCACTCATCCCACTCCCTGGACTTCCATCCCAGCCTGGTTGAGGCAGCTGCACATAATTATCGCTTGGAACTGGGCCGGAGGAAGAACAAGGAAGAAGCCTGGAACAGCACCTCTATCGATCTGGTCAGAGCATCGGGGGTGAGTGACCCATGTTTAGAAGATTGCCGCCTCTCATTTGCAAGGTGGATTTGCTTTTCCCTTTCCTTCCCTACCCACCTCGCCTTTCCCCATTTCACCCTTGTGAAGATTAATTGCCCCTATCCTCGCTTGTGCTGGATCATGATCCCCTAATGGGTTGGTTTGAGCCAGGATGCCTGTCCCTGGCACATTTGGGGTGGCACGGTGGTTAGCACTGCTGCATCACAGTGCCAGAGACCCAGGTTTGATTCCGGCTTTGGGTGACTGTGTGGAGTTTGCACGTTCTTCCCGTGTCTGCGTGGGTTTCCTCCGGGTGCTCTGGTTTCTTCCCACAGTCCAAAGGTGTGAAGGTTAGGTGGATTGGCCGTGCTAAATTACTCTTAGTGTCCAAAGGTTAGGTGGGGTTATGGGGATAGGGCAGGGAGTTGGGCCTAGGTAGGGTGCTCTTTCAGAGAGACGGTACAGACTCGATGGGCTGAATGGCTTCCTTCTGCACTGTAGGGATTCTATGATTGTGAATGACAGCCGACCTTTGTAGAATGCCAGTGCAAAGTGGCACTGCCCCAATTACTGTAACTATCCAACAATAACCCCCTGAAGTCACGAGGTAATGTAGAGTTATACTGTCTGGCTCACCATTTCTGAGTGTAATGTTAGACTTGGCTGAACTTCGTAGGGATTCAATGATAAACTTTAAAAAGTGTATATTTTATTGAAACATTTTCTTTTATATACACAAACTATTCATACCATTCCAACAGATCTTATATTATTACAGAAAAAAATAAAAATAACCCCAAATCACCCCATCCAGTCTAATTCAGCCACATACCTAGCCTATCCCCCCTTTTCCGTCCCCCCCTCCCCCTAAATAGCTGATGGTAACTAACTCCTTGAAAAAGGCAATGAAAGGTTGTCACCTTGAGTAAAACCCATCCACCGATCCTCTCAAAGTGCCCTCCATTTTTCCAGGTGCAGAAAATCCACCAAGACACTAACCAAGCCAAAGTGGCTCCACCCAAGCAAGACTTGCCTCTGAGCTTTTAGAGAGGCAAAGGTCAAGTCATCGGCCTTCTTCCTCTCCTGCAGCTCCGGCAAGTCTGAAGTTCCAAAGATGGGTACCCTTGGGCACAGCTCCACCCTACCCCCCAGAATCCCTGATATTATTTTGAAAAGGGAAACTGATAACTCAGCCAGCCTGTGGCAAGACTAAAACATGCGTATGGTTCGCCGGCCTCCGAGAACATCTGTCACATCTATCCGCACCCCCCCCCCCCCCCCCCCCCTCCCCCTCCAAAACCACCCCCAACCCGTCTTCCCAAAGAAGCCCGCTCCATCACCAACATCTGCCCATAAACGACAGAACTTAAAGCGATGGTGCTGGCATCAGGGGAAACAAAGGAAGCTCTTTCCGCACAAAGTCTCGCACCTGCGGATATCTAAACATATTCCCTTTTGGAAGCTGGAACCTCTCTGAAATCTCTTCTAACTCTGAAAACCTACCCATACAAACGGGTCCCTAAATCTCTCTTAAACCCTCCATGTCCCATTCCCTAAACATTGAATCTAGCCCAGACGGCACAAACCTATGATTCCTACAGACCGGCGCCAACAGCGCCATAGTGCCTAATTAAAATGCTGCCTAAATTGGTTCCAAATTTTCAAAGAGGCTATTACCACTGGGCACGATGACAACCTCACTAGACAGAATGGGAGAGGGATGATGACCAGAGCCCACAAGCCCATTCCTAGCTCAATGGACTAGACAGCTGGTTTGTGATGCAGAACAAGGCCAGCAGCGCAGGTTCAATTCCCGTACCAGCTTACCCAAACAGGCGCCGGAATGTGGTGCCTTGGGGCTTTTCACAGTAACTTCATACAGAAAAAGGTTATTATTATTATTATACAAGAAATCTCCTCCGTCCGCCCCCCAGATAGAGTCTGGATCCTTCAACCACCCATCAATGTTTTCTGCCCAGTAATACCACAGGAAATTGGGTAGTGTCAACCCTCCCCAACTGTCTATCCCTCTGTAAAAAGACTGTACGCACCCGAGGGGTCTTGCCCGCCCAAATAAATGTAGATATTAACTTATTGGCCCTACCAAAAACTTTTGGTGGGGGGGGGGTTATTTGCCTGCTGAGGCATTTCGGTCCAGCATCGATCCTCAAACCCCCCCCCCCCCCCGCACGCAAAGCAAGCTCCCACAAACTGCGATGTGATAACGACCAAGCTCATCTCTGTTTCTGCTTGAAAAATATCAAAGCGAAGTCCTTACGTTAGTGGCCCCCGGAATCTCTTTAATACACCATGCCCACCCGCCCCCTCCAGGAACCTCGCCCCGGGGTGAGTTTGATGCATGAACCCGGACTGTTTCCTGAGAGAGCTATACCCAACGCATCCTCCCCCTCTATCTCTCGTAACATTTTATGTCTCCGATCTATGGCCTTCGACGCTCTGGACAAAAAACTGTAATTATTGGGGTTCTAGTGAGAAAGTAGCATTTTCTTTCATTTGGAAATGGCAATGAAATCATGGACTTAAAAAAAAAATTGACCCTACCAAAGAAAGCCTCAGAAAGAAAAACAAAAATCTTGGAAGAATATTCATTTTCACCGTCTGGACTGTACCCGCCAAAGTTGAAGGAAGAGCATACCACCTCCTTAAATCCACCTTCACCCCATCAACCAGACTGCCAAAGTTAAGTTTATGGAGTGAGGCCCAATCATGAGCCAGCCGAATTCCAAGATACCGAAAGTTAGTTGTAGCTTCCCCAGATCAGCTCCCCTCACCTCACCTGAACGTTCACCAAAAAGATTCACTTTTGCCAAAGTTGAATTTATACCCCGAAAAGGAACCAAATTTCCTGAGCAACTCCATACTCTCCTTCACATTGGAGACAGGGTCCTTAACGTACAACAACAGATCATCTACATACAGGGACACCTTATGCTCCCTGCCTCCCCACTCAATCCCCCTCCATTTGGACGACTAAGCGCAATGGCCAGTGGCTCGATTGCTAACACAAACAGAAACGGTGATAATGGATCTGCCTCGTATCCTGTTCAATCAAAAGTACCCCAAATTTAGGGCATTTGTACGGACACGCGCAATACGAGACTTATACAAAAGCCTAATCCAGAATATAAATTTCGGCCCAAAACTAAATCGCCCCATAACCTCAAAAAGGTACTTCCACTCAACCCAATGCATTCATTGAAATGATCACCTCTGACTTTACCACTGAGGAGGGCGACAGTACCACATTCAAGAGTCTCCTAAAGTTGGCTGACAGCTGCTGGCCCTTAACAAATGCTGTCTGCTCCTCCGATACCGCCCCTGACAGACAAGGCTCGAAAAGAGTTGCCAATCACTTAGCCAACAATTTCGTATCCACAGTTAACAGAAAGATAGGTCGGTACGACCCACACTCTGCTGGATCCTTGTCCTTTTTCAAGATCAGAGAGATCGATGTCTGGGCCAGAGTAGCCGCCAGTACCACCCTCACAGATAAATTCCTATATAACTTGTATGAAATAATCTCCCCTTAATGACCTCCTTCAATGCTTCCCAGCACGTGGAGGCTGAGACCTCCCCATCCTTTTGCATCTCCATGTACTCCCTAATTGCAAATGATATCCGCTCGCAAAAACCTTTGTCCACAAGCATGTCCAACCTCCACAGGGATCACTGAGAGTGGCCCGGCTCCAACAACCGATCCACATTATATGGGACATGGTCCGTTATTACTATTGCTAAGTACCCTAACCCAGTGATCAAGGACTTACCTAACACATAAAAGTCTATCCGGGAGTAGACCCAATGAACATGGGAAAAGAAAGAAAACTCCTTATAACTCAGGTATCTGTGGTTAGCACTGGGACAGCGGCGCTGAGGACCCGGGTTCGAATCACGGCCCTGGGTCACTGTCCATGTGGAGTTTGCACATTCTCCCCATGACTGCGTGGGTTTCACCCCCACAACCAAAGATGTGCAGGTTAAGTGGATTGGCCATACTAAATTGCCCCTTAATTGGTAAAATATAATTGGGTACTCTAAATTGACATCAAAATAAAAAGGTATCTAAATCTCCACGGGTCTCTCTCCACCCCCCCCTCCCCCATCTGTTTCATTAACACCAGCAATTCTTTTGCCATCCCTGTTCTAATGAAGGACTTGGGACTTGACCTGTTCAGCCGAGGGTCCAATTAACTGATGCGTATCGAGATCAGGAATAGATACGAGCGCCCACTGAATAAATTCCATGTCATCCCAATTCGGCGCATATACCTTCAAAACCACCAACATTACTATTACATATCTCCCTCTTGGGTCTGCCAAAATGTTGACTGCAGAAAAAGCCACCCTTTTACTAAGCAATACCGTGAAAACTCAAGAGTGTTCAAACAAAAATGGATCAAAGGCTTCAGTTCCCCCCAGTCCGCCTGCTCCGGCACATCAAAATAATAATCTCTGTCTCCAAAAGTAACATGAAGGCTAGCCGGATACACCATCCCAAAAGGCACGTTGTTTCTGCAGAGGGCCGCTTTGGCTTATTGAACGCCGCATGCCCTCTTGACAATTTGACATCTTGATATATTCGCGTGGGATGACCCTCCCATCTATTCTCTCGAGTGTCCTTTGCCCATCCCAGGACCCACTCCTATCCAATATCCATGGAACTGGGCAATTATCATCGTTGGCGGTTCCCCTGATTTGGGCTTTTGTCTCATCAACAGATGGGCCCGGTCCAATTTAGGTCAGGTCGAGAAGATGAGATGCAACAATAAATTAGTGGTTTGCAGTATTGGAAGGTTTTTAAGGTGCTTTAGAAGCAGTTCAGGGAAGGTTTACTAGACTACACTGAAAGGATATCGGGAGTCGGTAGGAATGGGGTACAAAGAACAAAGGGCAGCAGGGTAGCATGGTGGTTAGCATAAATGCTTCACAGCTCCAGGGTCCCAGGTTCGATTCCCGACTGGGTCACTGTCTGTGTGGAGTCTGCACGTCCTCCCCCTGTGTGCGTGGGTTTCCTCCGGGTGCTCCGGTTTCCTCCCACAGTCCAAAGATGTGCGGGTTAGGTGGATTGGCCATGCTAAATTGCCCGTAGTGTCCTAATAAAAGTAAGGTTAAGGGGGGGTTGTTGGGTTACGGGTATAGGGTGGATACGTGGGTTTGAGTAGGGTGATCATGGCTCGGCACAACATTGAGGGCCGAAGGGCCTGTTCTGTGCTGTACTGTTCTATGTTCTATGTTCTAAAAGTACAGCACAGGATTAGGCCCTTCGGCCCTCTAAGCCTGCGCCGACCATGCTGCCCGTCTAAACTAAAATCTTCTACACTTCCGGGTCCGTATCCCTCTGTTCCCATCCTATTCATGTATTTGTCAAGATGCCCCTTAAATGTCACTATCGACCCTGCTTGCACCACCTCCTCTGGCAACGAGTTCCAGGCACCCACTACCCTCTGTGTAAAAAAACTTGCCTCGTACATCTCCTCCAAACCTTGCCCCTCACACCTTAAACCTATGCCCCCTTGTAACTGACCCCTCTACCCTGGGAAAAGTCTCTGACTATCCACCCTCAACCTCCATCGTTCCAGTGAGAAAAAAACAAGTTTTTTCAACCTCTCCTCATAGCTAATGCCCTCCATACCAGGCAAAATCCTGGTAAATCTCTTCTGCACCCTTTCTAAAGCCTCCACACTATAGGCGACCAGAATTGAACACTATACTCCAAGTGTGGCCCAACTAAGGTTCTGTACAGCTGCAACATGACCTGCCAATTTTTATACTCAATGCCCCGGCCAATGAAGGCAAACATGCCGTATGCCTTCTTGACTACCTACACCACCTGTGTTGCACCTTTCAGTGACCTGTACACCTAGATTTCTCTGACTGTCAATACTCTTGAGGGGTCTACCATTCACTGTATATTCCCTACCTGTATTAGACCTTCCAAAATGCATTACCTCACATTTGTCTGGTTTAAACTCCATCTGCCATCTCTCCACCCAAGTCTCCAAACGATCTGAATCCTGCTGTATCCTCTGGCAGTCCTCATCGCTATCCGCAATTCCACCAACCTTTGTGTCGTCCACAAACTTACTAATCAGACCAGTTGCATTTTCCTCCAAATCATTTATATATACTACGAACAGCAAAGGTCCCAGCACTGATCCCTGCGGAACACCACTAGTCACAGCCCTCCAATCAGAAAAGCACTCTTCCATTGTTACTCTTTGCCTTCTATGACCTAGCCAGTTCTGTATCCATCTTGCCAGCTCACCCCTGACCCCATGTGACTTCACCTTTTGTACCAGTCTGCCATGAGGGACCTTGTTAATGGCCTTATTGAAGTCCATATAGACAACATCCACTGCCCTACCTGCATCAATCACCTTTGTGATCTCCTCGAAAAACTCTATCAAGTTAGTGAGACACGACCTCCCCTTCACAAAACCGTGCTGCCCCCTGCTAATACGTCCACTTGCTTCCAAATGGGAGTGGATCCTGTCTCGAAGAATTCTCTCCAGTAATTTCCCTACCACTGACGTAAGGCTCACCGGCCTATAGTTCCCTGGTGGTGTTGAAATTATGATCAGACCAGCCATAATCTTATTGAATGGGAGAGCAGGCTTGAGGAGCCGAGTGGCCTCTCCGTGCTCCTAATTATTATGTTTATATGTATTCCTCATTCACTTGAGGATGGAGCAGTGCCCCGAAAGCTAGTGATTTGAAACAAACCTGTTGGACTTTAACCTGGTGTTGTAAAACTTCTTACTGTGCTCACCCCAGTCCAACGCCGGCATCTCCACATCATGTTTGTATGTGTGAGAGGAGGTGAATTGAGACATATATTTAAATACTTTGTGCTGCGCAGGGTGGGAGTGTGATCTGGGCACATTCTTACACATTTGTACAAGAGGAAGGTTGTGCTGCTATTGCAGTTAAGAAACCCCTCCTTCATTCCTATTGAACCTCATTGTGCGTCTTGTTTCTTTGTGTAGAGGCTGTTCATCTGAATGCGTGAATAATTGTGTTCTTGCTCCTTCTCCCTCCCCACAGGCTCACTGCCATTATGTGGTGGTGAAGTTGTTTGCGGCCAAGCTGTCAGAGATCACGGACACGGCGATCCATGATGTCCTTAGCACCCTGTGCCTGATGTATGCGCTGTACGGAATTAGCAAGAACTCTGGAGATTTCCTGCACGTGAGTGGAATTTAAACCACGGCCGAGGTTAAGTCGATATAGAGAACTCAAAAAACAGCTGGAGACATTGTGTACTCGCAATACGCCGATCTCTGTGGGACATTACAAGGGGCTGGAATCATGCCCTGAATTCTCCGGCCTTTCGGAGATTCTCTGGTCCCACCAGCAGTGCACCCCCTCCCATGGGTTTCCAGGCAGCGCGGGATGGTTTCAGTGGGAGTTCCCATTGACAGTGGTAGGAGCAGAGAATCCTGCCACCAGTGAATGATGCATCGCCAAGAAACATGCGTCTGGGAGGCCGGAGAATCCCACCTCATGTCTTTGTTTGTAATATATAATCAACCATGCTGCTCTTTGCATAGCCCAAACACACGGAGGCTTGGGTGTGATGTGGTGAGAATGGAGTAATAGATCTAAGTTCCAAAGTCTGCGAAACAAAGTTAATTGAAAACCTTAGTAATTGCTCTAACAACTATAACCATCCAATATACACAATTGGTAATGTATTAAAAACATGGATCTGTTGATACCTCTAATGTTGACGTTTCAATATAGATTCCTCTGCCAATATTTAGAATAGTAAGAAGTCTTACAACACCAGGTTAAAGTCCAGCAGGTTTGTTTCAAACACGAGATTTCGGAGCGCTGCTCCTTCCTCAGGTGAAGTAGCAGTGCAGCACGGCAGCATGGTGGTTAGCATAAATGCTTCACAGCTCTAGGGTCCCAGGTTCGATTCCCGGCTGGGTCACTGTCTGTGCGGAGTCTGCACGTCCTCCCCGTGTGTGCGTGGGTTTCCTCCGGGTGCTCCGGTTTCCTCCCACAGTCCAAAGATGTGCGGGTTAGGTGGATTGGCCATGCTAAATTGCCCGTAGGGTCCTTAAAAGTAAGGTTAAAGGGTGGGGGGGGGAGGGGTTGTTGGGTTACGGGTATAGGGTGGATACGTGGGTTTGAGTAGGGTGATCATTGCTCGGCACGACATTGAGGGCCGAAGGGCCTGTTCTGTGCTGTACTGTCCTATGTTCTATGCTCGTGTTTGAAACAAACCTGTTGGACTTTAACCTGGTGTTGTAAGACGTCTTACTGTGCTCACCCGAGTCCAACGCCGGCATCTCCACATCAATATTTAGAATGGAAAAGACCTACGTAATTGTCACACTGCGATTACACCTTCCTCCCAGTGGTAGGTTTAACCTGAGAAATAGAAGCATGAGTAGGCCATTTGGGCCCTTAAGTTTATTCCGACATTCAATAAGATCATAACTGATCTGAACTTGACCTCAACTCTTGCCTGTTCCCCATAACTCTTGACCCACTTGTAGGTCAAAAAATCTGTCTCCCTCAGTTTTGAATGTGTTCAATGTCCCAACTTCTACAGCTGTCTGATGTGGAGAAATCCAAAGATTCAAAAGTCCCTGAGTAAAGAAATTGCTCCTCACCCCTGTCCTAAACGGCAATCCCTTATTCTGAGACCATGTCCCCTACGAAGGGAAACACCCTGCCACCTTCTACCCTGTCAAGCTCCCTCAAAGGGCAGCACGGTAGCATTGTGGATAGCACAATCGCTTCACAGCTCCAGGGTCCCAGGTTCGATTCCGGCTTGGGTCACTGTCTGTGCGGAGTCTGCACATCGTTCCCGTGTGTGCGTGGGTTTCCTCCGGGTGCTCCGGTTTCCTCCCACAGTCCAAAGATGTGCAGGTTAGGTGGTTTGGCCATGATAAATTGCCCTTAGTGTCCAAAATTGCCCTTAGTGTTGGGTGGGGTTACTGGGTTGCTGGGTTATGGGGATAGGGTGGAGGTGTTAACCTTGGGTAGGGTGCTCTTTCCAGGAGCCGGTGCAGACTCGATGGGCCGAATGGCCTCCTTCTGCACTGTAAATTCTATGTAAAATCTATGTAAATCTTACTTGTTTGAACAAGATCACCTCTCATGCTTCTAAACTCCAGTAAGTACAGGCCCAACTTGCTCAACCTTTCATCTCCCAGAGACTCTAGAGAACGCCCCAATCCCTAACTCAAACACTCAAGCTTCCCAATTGCTGTAATTTTGTTATTTAACATTTAACATCGAATAAACGCATTGTTCAAAATAAGAGAATACATAACTTTAAAAAGGTCAAAGTACATCTTTGGGCCTCAGCCCAATAATCCTCTAAGCCCTACATTCTTGTGCCATGTTTATGTCATTCAGTTTGGTTGTACATTTGCTATATTATTTTAAACCTGCCTTTTAGTCTTCCCAACGTTTGGGTGACATCTCTCCGTATCCGTGGTCAGCCAGCCTCCATCACCCTGCAATGTTTATTTTATGGGATGTGAATGGTGCTGGCTGGTCCAGCATTTATTGCCCATCCCTAATTGCCCTTGACAAGGTGGTGGTGAGCTGCCTTCTTGAAGCAGTGCACTCCATATCGTGTCGATACACCCACACTGCTGTTAGGGGAACAGTTCCTGGGCGGCAGGGTGGCACAGTGGTTAGCACTGCTGCCTCACAGCGCCAGAGACCCGGGTTCAATTTTGGCCTCGGGTGACTGTCTGTGTGGAGTCTGCACATTCTCCCCGTGTCTGCGTGGGTTTCCTCCGGATGGTCCGGTTTCTTCCCACAGTCCAAAGATAATAATAATCTTTATTGTCACAAGTAGGCTTACTTTAACACTGCAATGAAGTTACTGTGAAAATCCCCTAGTCGCCACATTGCGGCACCTGTTCGGGTACACAGAGGGAGAATTCAGAATGACCAATTCACCTAACAACACGTCTTTTGGGACCTGTGGGAGGAAACCAGAGCATCCGGAGGAAACCCACGCAGGCACAGGGAGAATACGCAGACTCTTCATAGCCTCCTTCTGCACTGTAGAAACTATGATTGGCTGTGATAAATTACCCCTAGGTGGGATTACAGGAATAGGGCAGGGGATTGGGACTGTGGGGGTGTTCTTTCGGAGGGTTGGTGCAGACTCGATGGGCCGAAAGGCCTCTGGCACTGTAGGGAATCTATGATTCTGAGAATCAAGGATTCTGACCCAGCGACAGTGAAGGAACGGCAGCTCCAAGTCAGGATGTGTGTGGCTAGTCTAGGTACTAATGGTCGTGGGTTTGGAAGATTGCCACTGTGCATCAGTGCTGGAAGGAGTGGATGTTGAAGTGATGGATGAGATCGCTTAGCTCTGTCCATCACGTGCTACTTTCGCTGTTTGGCACATAAGTAGTCTGACATTTTAGCTTCACAATGTTGACATCTCATTTTGAGACATGCCTGGTGCTTATTGATGGTAGAGTGGGGAATATACCAGAACCATGAGATTACATAATGTGGCTGTGTACAATTGTGCTGTTGCTTATGGTTCACATCGCCTCATGGATTACCATTTTTGAATTGCTCGATCAATTTGAAGTCTATCCCACTTAGCCACACAGCATGGTGGAGGGTATCCTCAATGTGAAACGGGATTTTGTCTCCAGGAGGACTGTGCAGTGGTCACTCCTACCGATATTGTCACGGGCAGATGCACAGGTAGATCGGTGAGGACGAGGTCAAGTAGATTTTTCCCTCTTGTTAGTTCCCTCACCGTCTGCTGCAAACACAATTTCGGAGACATGTCCTTTAGAACCAACTCGGTCTGTGCCCTTGTTACGCTCAATGCTTCCCCTAAGTGGTGTTCAACATGGGGGGAGTACTTATTTTTATTTATTCTTTCATGGGATATGGGTGTTGTCGGTAAGGCCAGCAGTTGTTGTCCATCCCTAATTTCCCTCGAACTGAGTGGCATTTTAAGAGTCAACCACATTGCTATGGATTGGAATCACATGTAGGCCAGACCGGGTAAGGACGGCATATTTCCTGCCCTAAAGGACATTAGTGATCCAGATGGGTTTGTTTTTATGACCATTGACAATGGTTTAATGGTCATCATTAGACTTTTAATTCCAGATTTTTTTACTGAATTCAAATTTCACCTTCTGCAATGGCAGGATTCGAACCCGGGTTCTCAGAGTATTACCCTGTGTCTCTGAATTGCTAGTCCAGTGACAATACCACTATGCCATTGCCTCCCCTATTCACTGGGGGTGGTAGGTCATAATCAGCAGGAGGTTTCCTTGTCCACGCTTGACCAGGTGTCATGAGGCTTCATGTGGCCTAGAATCCAATTTGAGCCCAATTAATTTTATTATCATCATTTTAAGTTCCCTTAAATTTAAAGTTGTTGAAGATCTGTTATAAACTCTTGAGGTTGAGGGATGCATTCGAGATTATCGCACTCAATCTCTCATTAACTCCAGGCTGGGACATTAATGCATACACAGGAAGACATAGCCAATTGGTTTGGGAACAACAAGCTCAAAAAGTAGGCAGAATTGGCCTGTAATATGTCTCCTGAGCTGGCTTGCGGTGCAATTTATAACATTCTGTTGTCTGCTGCAGGCTGGGATCCTCAGTGACCCGCAGATTTCCCAGGTTCATCAGCGTGTGAAGGAGCTGCTTGCTGTCATCCGACCCAATGCTGTCGCTCTAGTAGATGCTTTTGATTATCCTGATGCTGTCCTGGCGTCTGTGCTCGGGCGTTATGATGGGAATGTTTATGAACACATGTTTGAATGGGCAAAGAAATCACCTCTGAATAAAACCGAGGTAAGAGAGACCCACAATTAATGATTGGTCAGGTCTATTGGAAATTCGTATGTTATCTTTGGGACGTGGTCTAAATTTAGCACAGACTGAAGGAATCAAATTAATTGCTGGCTCTGAGGGTCCTTTGTGAAATTAGTTTGGGCAGTGTCAGTCCACTTTTAATAGCGGGTATTGTGACACTCCAATGGCATCTCTAGAATACGAACTAAAAAGCAAGTCTTGACTCTTGTGTTCTACAATCATTTCTCATTCAACTGCAGAGTGCCACCTGTATCCTGTGTGTGTGTGTACACGTGCGCTCGTGTGTGTGCGTGTACACACGTGTGTGTGTGTGTGTACGCGTATGCAGTCTATCAAACAATAAGTGTGGTCTATTAAACAATTAAAGCTCCAATTCTAACTTAACTACTGGGGAACACGTTCTGACTACCCTCTGTGCGAAGACATGTGTTCATGGCCCTCCCGTAATTAAATTTTATGAGTCTCCCGAATGTCCTCTTGTTACCATAAGACCATAAGACATAGGAGTGGAAGTAAGGCCATTCGGCCCATCGAGTCCACTCCGCCATTCAATCATGGCTGATGGGCATTTCAACTCCACCTACCAGCATTCTCCCCGTAACCCTTATTTCCTCGCGACATCAAGAATTTATCTATCTCTGCCTTGAAGCCATTTAGCGTCCCGGCCTCCACTGCACTCCGCGGCAATGAATTCCACAGGCCCACCACTCTCTGGCTGAAGAAATGTCTCCGCATTTCTGTTCTTAATTTACCCCCTCTAATTCTAAGGCTGTGCCCACGGGTCCTCGTCTCCTCGCCTAACGGAAACAGTTTCTTTGCGTCCACCCTTTCTAAGCCATGTATTATCTTGTAAGTTTCTATTAGATCTCCCCTTAACCTTCTAAACTCCAATGAATACAATCCCAGGATCCTCAGCCGTTCATCATATGTTAGACCCGCCATTCCAGGGATCATCCGTGTGAATCTCCGCTGGACACGCTCCAGTGGCAGTATGTCCTTCCTGAGATGTGGGGCCCAAAACTGGACACAGTACTCCAAATGGGGCCTAACCAGAGCCTTATAAAGGCTCAGTAGCACATCGCTGCTTTTATATTTTACATTCTGTGGTCAGTGGAAACGACAACAACCTTTCGTAAAGAGAGCTGTACTTGGCATCCAGTCATCCTGTACCTGACTTGAATGCAGACACATTCCATCCCTCGCAGTGATGACCAGAATGAAGAATTGATTCTGTGTAGTTGAACAATTCTCTTTCTTTACTGTTGTATTATAGAAATCTTGATGTTTCTCACTGAGGCTGTTATACGGGTGTGATTATCAGCTGCTTCTTGACAATATGGTAGCAGTTTGTATAAACTATTATTTATCGCTAAGTGTTGATCGTTATTAGCGAGAATTATGTGCACTCATGAGGGTTGTTCACTGTTGAGCTTTGGAGGTTGTTTGGTTGCTGAGGACTGATCATCATTTGTTTCTTTTTCCTAGGTTCACAAATCATTCTACAAGTATCTGAAACCTCTGCAGTCCAAGCTGTGAGGCTGAGCTGGCTGTTGGCTGTCCAGGAAATTGAATCTGGTTGCAGATCAAACTCTAAACTCGTAATTTTGACCCTTAGCATCTTTGACTCCTCGGTCTCTGTTCACAAATGGTTTTCCACATTCTCCACGTCTGCGATTGTGGTAATTTTCATGTTCCCTTCCTTGTGCTGTGCACTGGTGGGGCTGTGTAAAGGAACGTCAGAATTGGGCTTGCAAATCTTTATACATTTCACAATTTATTTCCACCATTTCCCCATACTTGTGGGGTTACACCAACCGTGACACTGCAGAGCTTGACAGGAACTGCCTTCCATTTCACTTCCTGGCAAAAGCTTCCAGGTCAATGTGCCACCTCCCATTTGGCCATTGACACTCCCCTTTCCCCAAAGTTTTGCAGCCGGTCAGGTAGTATTGGGAACCAGAAACAGGGTTACAGATCAAAGAAAATCTAACTCTTTCCCCTGTGGGACAGATTTGAAACACTTCTACATTTTAATTTTAATATTTGCACTTTGTTTTTTGTTTTTTTAATAAACTTTTTATTGAGGTATTTTTGGTATTGTAACAACAACAAAATAAACAATGTACATGAAACTATAAACATAATGCAAAAGCCGTCTCCCTTCCTTACAGGTCCCATCTTTATTAACCCCCTACTCTGAGCTAAACCCCCCCCCCCCCCCCCCCCCCTCTCTGCTGACGATCAATTTTCCGCAAAGAAGTCGACGAACGGTTGCCACCTCCGGGCGAACCCGAACAGTGACCCTCTCAAGACGAACTTGATTTTCTCCAGGCAGAGAAAGCTAGCCATGTCCGATAGCCAGGTCACCGACTTCGGGGGCATTGAGTCCCTCCAAGCGATTAGTATCCGTCTCCGGGCTACCAGGGAAGCAAAGGCCAGAACATCTGCCTCGTTCTCCTCCTGGATTCCAGAGTCTTCCGACACCTCGAAAATCGCCACCTCTGGTCTCAGTGCCACCCTTGTTTTTAACACCGTGGACATGACATCTGCAAACCCCTGCCAAAGTCCCCCAAGCTTCGGACATGCCCAGAACATGTGGACATGGTTCGCTGGTCCTCCCGCACATTTTGCCCAACTGTCTTTCACCCCAAAGAATCTGCTCATCCGGGCCACTGTCATGTGAGTCCGATGAACGACCTTGAATTGTATCAGGCTGAGCATGGCACATGTTGCGGACGCGTTGACTCTACTCAATAGACCATCCTCTATCTCTCCTCCCAGCTCCTCCTCCCACTTGCGCCTCAGCTCCTCAGTCTGCGTCTCCTCTGACCCCATAAGTTCCTTGTAAATGTCCGAGACGCTCCCTTCTCCCCACCCTCGTAACTCCCAACTACCCTGTAAGAATCCCCCTTAGCGATAGGAGCGGAAAGGTTGACACCTGTTTACGAAGGAAGTCCTGGACCTGCAGATACCTGAATTTGTTTCCCCTCGGCAACCCAAACTTCTCCCCCAGCGCCCTCATACTCAGAAAGCTCCCCTCGATAAACATGTCCCCCATCTCTCAATCCCTGCTCTCCGCCATATCCGGAACCCCCCCCCCCATACTTCCCGGGGCAAACCAGTGATTATTACAGATTGGGGACCAGACAGATGCTCCCTCTGCTCCCACATGTCTCCTCC
This sequence comes from Scyliorhinus canicula, assembly GCF_902713615.1. Classification (NCBI taxonomy): domain Eukaryota; kingdom Metazoa; phylum Chordata; class Chondrichthyes; order Carcharhiniformes; family Scyliorhinidae; genus Scyliorhinus; species Scyliorhinus canicula. The sequence continues at coordinate 65,678,839 of NC_052163.1, read as the reverse complement.
ATTGTCCCCAGACTCTCATGGCCGCCACCACCTGGTGGAGTACCGTTCCGGCGGGAACGGCAGAGGCGCAGTTACCAACGCTACCAGACTGGTGCCCTTGCATGATGCTGCCTCCATACGCTCCCATGCCGACCCCTCCCCAACCACCCACTTCCTGATCATGGCTACATTCGCCGCCCAGTACTAGTTACTAATATTTGGCAGCACCAGCTGCCCTCCACCCGACTCCGCTCAAATATTACCTTCCTTACTCGTGGGGTCTTGCCCGCCTAAACAAAGCCAGTGGTCACTTTGTTGACTTGTTTAAAAAAGGACCGCGGAATAAAGATGGGGAGATACTGAAATACAAACGGGAATCTCGGGAGGACCATCATCTTCACCGTCTGCACCCTCCCAGCTAGTGACAACGGAAGCGCGTCCCATCTCCAAAAATCGTCTTTCATTTGGTCTACTAGTCAGGCCAGACTTAATTTATGCAGCCGGTCCCATTCCCGCGCCACTTGAATGCCTAGGTACCTAAAGCTTCCCCCTACTAATCTAAACGGCAGCTCCCCCAATCGCCTCTCCTGTCCCCTCGCCTGGACCGCAAACATCTCACATATTTAGCTTACACCCCGAAAACCGGCCAAATTCCCCTAGAATCCTCATGATTTCTTCGATCCCCTCTATTGGGTCCGATACATACAGAAGCAAGTCATCTGCATAGAGCGAGACTCTGTGCTCCACCCCCCTCCGGACCAGCCCCTTGAGGCTCTCAGAGCAATTGCCAACGGGTCTATAGCTAGCGCGAACAACAGTGGGGAGAGGGGGCATCCCTGTCTCGTTCCCCCGCCCGATGTTTTCCTGTTCGTCCGTACGCTTGCCACAGGAGCCCGATACAGCAACCTGACCCAGTCAATAAAGCCCCATCCGAACCGTCCCAGTACCTCCCACAGATAATCCCATTCTACCCGATCAAAAGCCATCCATTGCGATCACTACCTCCACCTCCCTACCTTCCAGGGGCATCATGATCACATTTAACAACCTTCTTACATTGGCCGCCAACTGCCTACCCTTAACAAACCCCGTCTGGTCCTCCCCAATAGCGTCCGGAACACAAGCCTCAATCCTGGAGGACAAAGTTTTGGCCAGCAATTTGGTATCCACATTCAACAGGGATATCGGCCTGTAGGACCCACACAGCTCCGGGTTCTTGTCCCGCTTCAGAATCAGCGAAATAGTGGCCTGTGACATCGTCGGGGGCAGCACCCCTCTTTCCCTTGCCTCATTCAACATCCTCATCAACACTGGCCCCAATATTCCAGAGAACTTTTTATAAAACTCCACTGGGTACCCGTCCGGCCCTGGGGCTTTACCTGACTCATGGCCTTCATACCCTCCACTGGGGGCACGATCGTTGCCCCAGTCCTTCTACCAGCTCCCCACCCACCTTTGGGAAATTCAGCCCCTCCAAGAAGTGCCTCAGCCCCTCCAGCCCGGTAGGGGGTTCTGACCTGTATAGCCTACTGTAGAAATTCCTAAACGCCTTATTCACCCCTGCTGAATCTCCAACCAGGTTCCCATCTCCGTCATTTACTTTCCCTATCTCCCTGGCTGCCTCCTTCTTTCTAAGCTGCTGTGCAAGCATTCTGCTGGCCTTCTCTCCATGCTCATAGATCGCCCCCCTCGCCTTTCGCAGCTGCTCCACTGCCCTCCCTGTGGTTAACAAGCCGAACTCCGCCTGTAGCCTCCGCAGTTCCCTTAAAAGCCCTGCCTCTGGGGTCTCCGCATACCTCCTATTGCTCTGTAGTATCTGCTTAACCAGTCGGTCCGTCTCTGCCCTGTCCACCTTCTCCCTATGGGCCAGTATCGAGATCAGCTCCCCTCTGACCACCGCCTTCAGTGCTTCCCAGACCACCGCTGCTGAAATTTCCCCCGTGTCATTGATCTGCAGGTAGTTCTGAATGCATTTCCTCAGCACACCCCTTCGTCAGCCAAAAGTCCCACATCTAACCTCCATTGTGGGTGCTGGTTACTTTCTTTACTAACCTGCAGGTCAACCCAGTGCGGAGCATGGTCTGAGATTGTGATCGCCGAGTACCCAGTGTCCACCACCCTTGCCAGGTAAGGCCCTGCTCAAAATAAAGAAATCAATCCGGGAGTACACTTTATGCACGTGTGAGTAGAAGGAGAACTCCTTCACCCTCAGCTGCCCAAATCTCCATGGATCCACCCCCCCCTCCCTTCCGCCCCATCTGCTCCATGAACCCCCCCTTGCCATTGCTGGCACCCTGCTTGACAGGTCCAAGCCAGGGTCAATAACTGTGTTGAAGTCCCCTCCCATGACCAACCTGTGCGAGTCCAGGTCCGGTATCTTCCCAAGCATCCTCTTTATAAACTCCACATCATCCCAATTTGCCACATACACATTTACCAATACCACCTACACCCCCTCTAGTTTCCCACTGACCATAATGTACCGACCTCCCACATTTGAGACTATTCTACCTGCTTCAAACACTTATGATCAGGACCGCGACCCCTCTAGTCTTTGAATCCAGTTCCGAGTGAAAGATCTGACTGACCCAGCCTTTCCTCAATCTAACCTGGTCCGTTACTCTAAGGTGCATCTCCTGCGACATTACCACATCCGCCTTCAGTCCCCTAAAATGTGCAAACACACGTGCCCTCTTGACCGGCCCATTTAACCCTCGAACATTCCAGGCGATCAGCCTAGTTGGGGGGGCTCACCGATCACCAATTCCCTTTTTTGGGCCTGCCTCCAGCCCATGCTCCGCTGCTCCACCGGCCCGCCCCCAAGCAGCCTCCGCCTCCAACCTCCTCTCTGTCCCTTAGCCCAAGTCCCTCCCTCGTCAGCAGAACATTTACCCCTCCCCCAGCAGCTTCTCAAACATGCCTGCTATGTATGCCCCAGTGTCCGCTCCTTTGGACCCCTCCGGGAGCCCAACGATTCTCAAGTTCTGCCGGCAGGACCTATTCTCTAGATCCTCCACCTTCTCCAGGAGCTTCTTCTGCTGGTCTCTCAGCATCCCCACCTCCACCTCCATTGCTGTTTGACGTTCCTCCTGCCCTGCCAGCGCCTTCTCTACTGGCGTCCAATCTAAGCTCCAGCCGCTCAATTTACACTTTTATCGGGTCCAAGCAGACCCGTTTCTGCTCAGCGAAGAATAACTTCCTGAATAACTTGCATCAGCTGCTCCGTTGACCGCTGGGTTGACAAGCCAGAGGTCCGGTCCTCCGCCCTGCTGTCTCCCACTGCAGCTTCAGCCCAAGCCTTCTCTGTCTTTCTGTTCCTGCCTTTGCGAGCACTTCTAGTCCTCCTCTCCATGTACCGATGTGGGAATTCAGTCCACGATTGCCTCTGTCATCAGTTTTACAATTCAAGGCCGGTAGAAAATCAGGGGAAAAGGTCCAAAAGTCCGACCAGAGCGGGAGCCACCAAATGTGCGACTTACTCCTTCATAGCCGCCATCGGAAGTCGATTTGCACTTTGTGATTTGCACGATTTCCACGCTGGCCATGACTGCTTGTGCCCCAGCTCTGGGTATGGTTGCTTGATGTTAGTGAAGGTCAAAGGTCAGTAATAATTGCCAATTTGGAAGGGAAAACATTCAAGGCAAAAGGTCTCAGAGCCTGGAGCAGAGATCAGAAACTGCTCTGTAGATGGGGTTTAGGTTTCCTTTCAGGAATGGGGGATAATGGTGCTTTCCAACCTGGGGTTTTGAGTTGCAGTAGCCAGATTGTATGATCATTCCCCTACACTCATGAAGCATTTTGCAATGGTTGCTAATTATCTGTCTGAGCCTGTACCAGATGGTACTCCTGTGCTCTTTGCTCCTTTTTTGTTCGTGGAGTAAACATCCATTTCTCAAGTTTCCCGGAACTAAGGGTCTCACCATGTATTGCAGACTTGGGATAAATTCAGCTTTTTCAGTGCACTGGTGCCCACTGTCGGTGGAAATGTAGAGTTACAGCAAACATTTTTTTTGCCAGTCACTGGCTTCTCTAATTTGGCATAAACTGAAATAGTAAGGGAGTAACATTTTTTTAAAAATGCGTTTTGAACAGACATGTTATTCATGGTCCCAAATAACCAGCAATGGAAGAATTACGGGAGCTATTCTGAAGCCACAAACATTCACAAATTAGTAAACTACTGGTTACCTTCAACGCGCCAAGCCCTTTTGAACCCTAAAACACAAGGCACAGCAGCAGACTGCTAACCCAAATCCATGCAGATTCACGGCAAGTGTGCATCTAACCCCAGTTGTTGCCATCTTTTGTGTGTGTTAGGGACAGGTTCCATTGTACAGGTACTGCAGATGGCAACATTTTCATTTGATCTGCTTCCACACAAGTTCTTAACATTGTTGCAGCTGACGAGAAGCTGATCACAATCTTAGTTGGTTTCTCAAGATTGTTGTGCCAGTGAACATGTTTTATACCTGCAAAACTGGGATAGCTGATGCAAGATCCTTAGGTGTCCATAATTTACTGAATTCACCATATATTATCAATTCAGTGTTACAGACTCCTGAGAGACTGGTAACTTTAAAAAAAAAGAGATTCAAACTTTCAGTTACTGGCTAAAAGAACGACATGACAAGATTTCATGTTTTTAAACTTTTACTGTAACAAATGACTCAAAAAATACTATTGACTAAATAATTTTCTTTTTGTGGGCAACTTGTACTATTTTAAAATAAATTTAATAATAATCTTTATTATTGTCACAAGTAGGCTTACATTAACGCTGCAATGAAGTTACTGTGAAAATCCCCTGTTCGCCAAACTCCACACAGGCAGTGACCCGGGGCTGGTATCGAACCCGCGTCCTCAGCTCCGTATGCAGCAGTGCTAACCACTGCGCCATTGTACCGCCCTAGGCAACTTGCACTTTAAACTGCAGAAAATAACGTACCCCTTTTATACTTACTACCCATCGCACTCTTCACAGAATTGCAGTCCGTGTAAGCAAGCAGCCCACAGCTGCTTCCAGTGGGTTCCTCTATTCCTCATTTTCCAAGTAGTAACTTGGTAGCACAGTGGTTAGCACAATTGATTCACAGCTCCAGGGTCCCAGGTTCGATTCCCGGCTTGGTCACTGTCTGTGTGGAGTCTGCACATTCTCCCTGTGTTTGTGTGGGTTTCCTCCGGATGCTCCGGTTTCCTCCCACAGTCCAAAGATGTGCAGGTTTGGTGGATCGGCCATGATAAATTGCCCTTAGGTAAGGTCGGGTTACGGGGATGGGGTGGAGGTGTGGGCTTAAGTGGGTGCTCTTTCCAAGAGCCGGTGCAAGCTCGATGGGCCGAATGGGTTCCTTCTGCACTGTAAATTCTATAAATCCCATATTGAAGTGACCGTCTCAGGCGCTTTCCTCAGTTTTCAGGGAGAGTCCTAAATCCACCACCAGCAGTGAAGCCTGTTTAAATGATTCCCCTTCCCACTAGCCAGACCATGACAAATGTTTTGGAATCATTAGAAGGCTGCAGGATGCATCTCTTTAATTAGAGACCATCATCCTCGTGCATCTGGCTGTGGTAGCTTGCAAAGCTGAGCTGTCCTTTCTATCTTGACCACACAGACCTCTTGTCTGAGATTCATTAACTTGTGAAGCTGGTAACCTGAGCTCAAGAAATGGCTTCCCAGGAGCTGCACGGTGGCACAGTGGTTAACACTGCTGCCTCTCGGCGCTGAGGGTCCATGTTCAATCCCGGCCTTGGATCAGTGTCCATGTGGAGTTTGCACATTCTCCCCATGACTGCGTGGATCTCACCCCCACAACCCAAAGATATGCAGGGTTGGTGGATTGACCACGCTGAATTGCCCCTTAAGTTGAGGGTCTCTGATTGTCCAGCATGCAATGTTTTGTGCCTCTCGGGGCCATTGTTCCAAGTTACATGAAGGCAACATCTTTATCCATGGACAATTTGTCTGTAAGGCCTCATGGTAATTTAGTGATACGTAATAGGTATTATCTGTATGTAGACAACCCAAAGTTTGCTTATTTATGAGAATGGACAATAATTTTCCTGTTGCATTTAATTTCTTTTTTAAAAAAACCTTTTAAAAACTCCAGTATGCAAAGTTAAGTGGGCTTTCTCAAAGGACAATTCTAACAGTTATTTTAAAACTAGCATTTTGCTAGTGCTTGACCAAGTAGTAATTGATTAAATTGGATAAGCCCTGGATAGAATTTTTAAAATTCATGTTTATAGACTCGAGATTGATCCCAGTGGGCCCACTGGTAACAATAATGTGCAGATATAGAGCATCTGTTAAATAACATCAAAGATAATTATAAACTGAGTTAAAACTGACCAAATAAAACCAGTATGTAAACCTCATGCATTTTTCCTAGGCTATACGTTAACCATGAGAAGAATAACGATCAACGCTACAGCAATTTTCAAGGGTAATAGGATATTTAATTTTTTTGGCCCCATCAGTGGGGAAAGACGGATGTAGTAAAGGTTGAGGACAGAAAGGAAATTCCAGCAGATTTAGTAGTCATCAGCTAAAAGAGAAGAGAAAATTAAGAAATTAGTTGCCATCAAAAAGAGCTGAAAATTGAAGTAGATTGTGTTTACTTGGGTGTGCGTGTGGTTGACATTGCAGGTTTCCTACTTTTAGAGAAAAGTGCCATTGTACCAAAATTTAACTCTTACTTTCAATGGGAGAATGCAGGTGCTAGCAGCTGTTCCTCTGGTGTTGACAGCTTTGCACATGTATTCTCCTTCGTCTTCAGGAAAGGTTTCAGGTAGGTAAAGGCAGTACGTTTCTCCTCTTTCAATGTATTGATAGTCCTCGCAGTCCTGCAACATTTCACCCTCAAACCACCATGTGACACCCGGTGTGGGTTCCCCCATGATTTTTACAGTGAACCGTACGGGCTCGCCATCCACAACCGATGTGTTTTTGAGGGGTTTCTTGAACCACGGAGAGCCAGACCGTATGAGTTCATCCGTGTCATCCTCACAGGTTGTTCCATTAACAATGCTCTCTTCCTCCTCTTCATCCCCTTTCTGTAAACACATTAGGAGTTTTTTTTTTTAAAAGCCTCAACATTTGGTTGGAGTATCTGAATTCTCCATGTACCCGGACAGGCACCAGAGCGCGGCGGCTTGGGGCTTCTCACGGTAGCTTCATTGCAGTGTTAATGTAAGCCTACTTGTGACAATAAAGATTATTATCTGATTGTAGTGCAGGCAGAGTAACAGATATTTATGATACTTAAGTAGCAAATCTGGAGTTTTGACCCCATCATGGGGCCTCACGGTAGCATGTGGTTAGCATCAATGCTTCACAGCCCCAGGGTCCCAGGTTCGATTCCCGGCTGGGTCACTGTCTGTGTGGAGTCTGCACGTCCTCCCCGTGTGTGCGTGGGTTTTCCTCCGGGTGCTCCGGTTTCCTCTCCACAGTCCAAAGATGTGCGGGTTAGGTGGATTGCCATGCTAATTGCCCATAGTGTAAGGTTAATGGGGGATTGTTGGGTTACGGGTATACGGGTTACGTGGGTTTAAGTAGGGTGATCATTGCTCGGCACAACATCGAGGGCTGAAGGGCCTGTTCTGTGCTGTACTGTTCTATGTTCTATGTTCTAAGTGGGGAAAAAAGGGGAAAAAATGGCTTCCCCATGGCAATGTGAAACTTATTGGTTTTGAACCCAGGTAGAAATGCTAATCGGCTGTCCTGGTGAGCCCAACTCGCTTTTATCTTAGAAATAAATGGGCAGTTGACAGCACAACTGTTTACAACCAAGTACCTTCAACACTTTTCTGGGACTTTGGGAGACTTGGAGTTGACTCATTGTAAACTCAGAGACTGCTGCCATTGTCTCCAAGCACCTTGCACCGTCCTCCTAGTTAAACAATCTAAGCCTTCCCTTGATCTCTAATAATTCCCGTAACAGCCTCCCCGGACAGGCGCCGGAATGTGGCGACTAGGGGCTTTTCACAGTAACTTCATTGAAGCCTACTCGTGACAATAAGCGATTTTCATTTCATTTCATTTCATCAAAGCACCCAGTCTTACTGTAAGGCAGACTTCAGAACAGATCACATGTCCCCTTCATTTACCCTAAATTCAAAGATATAGTCCCAAAACTTCCTTACCTTAAACCTCAATTGTAACAATGGGTGTATCAGTTGTTAAAACATTGATTTGTGCCCCTATTAACATGAGGATTATTCTTGAATAATTTAGTTCCCAGAATATTTGCATATAGTTTCAACAATTCAGAAATGGGTACTGTGTACTTGCTCACAATTTATGTGTGCCTGTTGCTTATTCCTGTGCACTTCACTACGCAGTAGGTGTAACTGAGTAACTTTGGAGCAGTTTCAGATATTTATGCTAAATTTTTGCCAACTAATAATTCTGTGGATCATGCTGTCATTAAGTAATCCAGACCGTTTTCCTATTCTCTCTGTTTCTACAATGTTGGTCACTGTATCTTTGCCTGGATTGCTCTGTATCCTAATTTACAATGTTGCTGAATGTGGTTCGGGTTTTATTTGGCCTGGGGCCTGTGTTCTAAGCTCCGATATTCTTGTGGAATGAATTATGACAAAACGTTTGTATTCATCAGATTTCTCGGGTTGTGGGTGAAGGAAGTAAAATGGAATACTCGTAAATGTATGTTTGCAGTGGGAGATTTTACAGTAATTTTCTGCCCACATCCTATTAAATGAAGATGGTGCAGGTTCTCAGTTTAAAACTCTTTATGATGGAGCAATAATCCTGTCTGATTTTAATGTATCAAGATTGAACTCCTGTGCTGTCTATGGTAGATTCGGAGTGGCAGCGCTTAAGTATTTTGTGATGTTTCATCCAGTGCTGGGTCAGTAAATGCTGTCTCCTGAAACTTCTATGTGCTCAGACTTAATGATCCCAACATAGGTTTTTTTTCAGTAACGCTGTTTTAAAATGGTTCCGTTTTCAGGCTAAACTGCCTGTAACAAATGTTGGGTTGAATGAATAGCCTCAGTCCTTGTCTGTGCATCTCTCTCGCACCCTCCCTGCCCCAGTTTCAAGACGGTGCTTAAGTGTGAATACATCAGCACAAATCATCAACATTGCAGGAGAGAAACCTAAAACTGAAAAAAAATGGGAATTATTTTTTAGTCACAGGATGAGAGAGGCTGAGTGGGTTTGCACATTCAGATTACAGACATTGTGGGGAAGGGGTGTGAGAGAAAGGGTTGCCAGTGAAATCAGGCCAGCCTGATTAAGCACAAACTGAGGAACTTAGCGGCTCTGATTGTAAGAGTGATGTCCACATGATGGAGGAGCAGCTCGGTAATAACTTACTGTTCTGGATGACCCAAATCTGTTTGCTGTTCAGCCAATGAGTCTAGTCCAGCCACCAGTATTCGGGAAAATGTTTTTGAGTTTTTAAAATATATGATCCTAAGGATTAAACTGCGTGGCTGTTTCAGCTCCGAATTTCCTATGAGCTCTGGAGAGAATGTTGCTTCTTGATTGCCGTCCTGATTTTACCAATGTAATTGGTGTCGCACTTTCAAGTGCCACTAGATATTGTAAAAGATTGATATATGTATGATTAACAAAATAATACTAATGTGCAAATTTGTGCTGTTAAAATGAATTATTACATTATAAAAAACGAGGTTTCTGCTAAGCGACTCTGCTATGTTTAAGGCATTGCACAAATGCAAGTTAGAACATAGAACACAGAAAATACAGCACAGAACAGGCCCTTCGGCCCACAATGTTGTGCCGAACTTTTGTCCCAGATTAAGAACAAATTAATCTACACCCCATCTTTCTACCGTAATCCATGTACCTATCCAATAGCCGCTTGAAGGTCCCTAATGTTTCCGACTCAATTACTTCCACAGGCAATGCATTCCATGCCCCCACTACTCTCTGGGTAAAGAATCTACCTCTGACATCACCCCCTATATCTTCCACCATTTACCTTAAATTTATGTCCCCTTGTAATGGTTTGTTCCACCCGGGGAAAAAGTCTCTGACTGTCTATTCTATCTATTCCCCTGATCATCTTATAAACTTCTATCAAGTCTCTCCTCAACCTTTTCCGTTCTAATGAGAAAAGGCCTAGCACCCTCAACCTTTCCCCGTAAGAGCTACTCTCTATTCCAGGAAACATCCTGGTAAATCTCCTTTGCACCTTTTCCAGAGCTTCCACATCCTTCCTAAAATGAGGTGACCAGAACTGCACACAGTACTCCAAATGTGGCCTTTCCAAGGTTTGTACAGCGGCATCATCACCTCACGGCTCTTAAATTCAATCCCTCTGCTAAAGAACGCCAGCACACCATAGGCCTTCTTCACAGCTCTATCCTCTTGAGTGGCAACTTTCAAAGATCTATTAACATAGACCCCAAGATCTCTCTGCTCCTCCACATTGCCAAGAACCCTACCGTTAACCCTGTATTTGCATTCATATTTGTCCTTCCAAAATGGACAACCTCACGCTTTTCAGGGTTAAACTCCATCTGCCACTTCTCAGCCCAGCTCTGCATCCTATCTATGTCTCTTTGCAGCCGACAACAGCCCTCCTCACTATCCACAACTCCACCAATCTTCATATCGTCTGCAGATTTACTGACCCACCCTTCAACTCCCTCATCCAAGTCATTAATGAAAATCACAAACAGCAGAGGACCCAGAACTGATCCCTGCGGTACATCACTGGTAACTGGGCTCCAGGCTGCCAGACATGCCATCCACCACCTCTTTCTGACTTCTACCAGTTAGCCAGTTCGTTATCCAACTGGCCAAATTTCCCACTATCCCATGCCTCCTTACTTTCTGCATAAGCCTACCATGAAGAACCTTATCAAATGCCTTATCAAAATCCATGCATACTACATCCACTGCTTTACCTTCATCCACGTGCTTGGTCACCTCCTCGAAGAATTCAATAAGACTTGTGAAGCAAGACCTACCCCTCACAAATCTGTGCTGACTATCCCTAATCGAGCAGTGTCTTTCCAGATGCTCAGAAATCCTATCCCTCAGTACTCTTTCCATTACTTTGCCTACCACCGAAGTAAGACTAACTGGCCTGTAATTCCCAGGGTTATCCTTATTCCCTTTTTTGAATAGGGGAACGACATTCGCCACTCTCCAATCCCCTGGTACCACTCCTGTTGACAGTGAGGACAAAAAGATCATTGCCAACGGCTCTGCAATTTCATCTCTTGCTTCCCATAGAATTCTTGGATATATCCCGTCAGGCCCGGGGGACTAATCTGTCCTCAAGTTTTTCAAAATGCCCAACACTTCTTCCTTCCTAACAAGTATCTCCTCGAGCTCACCAGTCTGTTTCACGCCGTCCTCTCCAACAATATGGCCCCTCTCATTCGTAAATACTGAAGAAAAGTACTCGTTCAAGACCTCTCCTATCTCTTCAGACTCAAAACACAATCTCCACCTACTGTCCTTAATCGGACCTATCCTCGCTCTATCCATTATCATATTTCTCACATGTGAGGTTTTCCTTGATCCTACCCGCCAAAGATTTTTCATGCCCTCCTTAGCTCTCCTAATCCGTTTCTTCAGTTCCCTCCTGGCTATCTTGTATCCCTCCAGCGCCCTGTCTGAACCTTGTTTCCTCAGCCTTACATAAGTCTCCTTCTTCCTCTTAAGACATTCAACCTCTCTTATCAACCATGGTTCCCTCACTCAACGATCTCTTCCCTACCTGACAGGGACATACATATCAAGGACACGTAGTATCTTGAACAAGTTCCATATTTCAATTGTGTCCTTCCCTGACAGCCTATGTTCCCAGCTTATGCACTTCAGTTCTTGTCTGACAGCATCGTATTTACTCTTCCCCCAGTTGTAAACCTTGCCCTGTTGTACACACCTATCCCTCTCCGTTACTAAAGTGAAAGTCACAGAATTGCGGTCACCATCTCCAAAATGCTCCCCCACTAACAAATCTATCACTTGTACTGGTTCATTACCAAGTACCAAATCCAATATGATGTCTCCTCTGGTCGGACAATCTACATACTGTGTTAGAAAAGCTTCCTGGACACACTGCACAAACAGCACCCCATCCAAACTATTTGATCTAAAGGATTTCCACTCAATATCCCAAGTTGTTGGATTTCGGAGACTGCAGAGAAATGTGATAGGGTAAGTTTGGAACTCGATAAAGTTTTAAGTTGGAAAAAAGGCTCAAACCTGAACTTGTTTGAACTGAAGGGGTCAAGATCCGCAACTTCACATCCTGTGGTAAATCTAAGAAGACTTAGCAAATATTTGGCATGAATTTTTGTTTTTGGTAAAACATTTTTATTTTCACATTTTCTCCAGAATTTACACCCCACCAACAAGCAGTAAATGGTAACAAATACAAAGTCAATTTCCTTATCAACAACAACGATCCCATCCTCCTACCACCCCAAGCAACAACCCACCTGACAATATAAGCATTCAATAAAACAAATCTTCTCACCGTGGGACAAACAAAGGAGAAATAAAAGAGAAAGGAATTAGGAATCACCTGTGGTCACCATTAACCTATTGAGTCCCTCCCACACCCCTCCCCCTAACATTCAATGCCGTCCAATTCCCGATAGAGTACCATAGATGACACCCATGCATTGCAAGCCCCCCCCCCCCCCCCCCCCCCCCCACACTTCCCCGGCTGCTCCCCTCCACTTCCTCTTACAAAAATCCTCCCCCCAATCTCTGTTCCTTCCCCCCCATCTTTCCACCCCGGTTAGACTCATCGGGACCTATTCTGCCAGGCTCCGATGGCTGCAGCCCCTCCCCCCACCTCACTCTCGTTCACTGGCCGGCTTAAACCGGTCAGTGTGGAGGCCTCCGCCCGGGTCTCTTTCCCCCTTGCATGGCCCCAGGAAAACCAAGAAATTCCCTTTAGCACACAAACCCCGCATTCACACCCAAGCTCCAAAGAACCATCATTGCAAGTGAAAGTCCCTTGTCCAAGTATATACAATGTTGGCTCATTTAGCACCTTCACCCGCCGCAGTGAAAAAATACAGTTACATGAGGCTACATTGCTACATGACCACTTCTCAATTCAGCCACAGTCCTCCTGCCTTCGTAAATTCCTCCGCTGCTTCCGTCGTTCAGAAATAAAAGTCCTTGGATTTTTAGGTCACCCTCAACTTAGCTGGGTATACTATGCCGCACTGTACCTTACTGATGTTACAGCGCTTTCTTCACCCAGCTGAAGGCAGCCTGCCTTCTCACCCACTCCACCGTAAAGTCCTGATATATACGCATACCAGCTCCAGCCCACTGCACTACCCGCTTCTGCTTTGCCCAGCACATGACCTTCTCCTTTACACTGTACCTACGAAAACAAAGAGTCACTACTCTTGGCGGCTCACTCTCCTTTGGTACAGGCCTCCACGACCGATGAGCCCGATGCAGTTCATATCGGGAGTGATCCTCCCCCTCCCCCAATAGCTTTGCCAACATCGTGGCAAAATACTCAGTCGGCCTCGGGCCTTCCACTCCTTCAGGCAGACCCACAATCCTCAGATTCTGTCGCCTGGATCTGTTTTCCAAGTCGTCCATTTTGGCTCGCAGTCCCTTGTTGATCTCTATCACATTCCGCTTCTCCTTCCCCATCGAGGTAAGTTGATCACTGTGCTCCAATAATGTCTCTTCCACTTCCTTCAGCACCTCGCCTTGCTCCCTTACCTCCGCCACTGCGCTCAATACCGCCGCCCTCACCGGGGCAATCGCCTCCTCCAGCAGCACTTTCAATATCGCCCCCATCTCCTTCCTCATCACCTCCATGTGTTTTGCGAACTGCCTTTCGGGTTCCGAGGCCATCACCATAGCCATTTCTTCAGCCGTGGGCAATGCGGCCTCCCCTGGTGCCCCAGCCTTCATTTTCCTTGCCGTCACCGCGGTGACCTTTCCACTCCCCGACGGACTTTCAGCTGCTTTTGTCACGGCCGTTTTTTTTTTTACTTGTTCTCGACATCGTCCTTCACTGTGCCTTCTCCCTGCTTTTGCCGCCTCTGTTGCCCCTGGGACTGGGCGTTAAACCCCGAAAATGCCATTCCCGAGTGGGAGCCCTCCAATGTGCGGCTGCCTCCCACCCGCCGTCACCAGAAGTCTACATTTGGCATGAATTTGACCACAGAACTAATAGATGTGAGATTAAAGTTACACTCCTCTCAATGGCATAAAAGAAACAGACCTCCCAGCAAAAGCAGTTGATTCTGAGTTGATTAACTCCTTTTTGTATCTTGAGAGTCAACAAAAGATAGTGATTATAATGGTTTACTATTCCATGAGAGAAAATAATGGGCGCAATTCTGCCCCCCCCCCCCCCCCCCCCCCAATGCCGGGTGGGAGAATCGCCAGGGCGTCGCGCGAGTCGTGCCACGCCGCCCCAACACCCGCACGCGATTCTCCCACCCCCGAAACCAGCGCCACGAGAATCGCACCGGGCAGCTCGGAGAATCGCCGCCAACGTCGAGCGGCTGCTCCGACACGACAGGTTCCAGCTGGGGCCGGCCACCCCTGGTCGATGCCAGCGGGAACGCTGGGGGATGCAGCCTGTGGGGAGGGGGGCTCCTCCACCGGGGGGACCTCCGATGGGGTCTGGCCCGCGATCGGGGCCCACCGATTGGCGGGTTGGGATCTCCCCCCCCCCCCCCCCCCACCCCGGACCTACCTCCTTCTGCGGCCGGCCCCAGAACACCGATGCCATGTTGGTGAGGGGCTGGCGCGCGTAAGAAGTTCGCCGTGCATGCGCAGGATGGCGCGGCACAACTGCGCATGCGCAGGAACGAGCTGTCACAACTGCGCATGCGCAGGTTGGCGTGGCGCCCATTTGGCGCCGCGTAAGGAGGCTGGAGCGGCGTGAACCGCTCCAGCGCCGTGCAGGGGGCCAGAATAGGTTGTGCCCGGGCCCTGTTAATGCCGTTGTGAAACGCAACGGCGTTCATGACAGCGCGGGCACTTAGTCCCGGGAGCGGAGAATACCACCTAATTCCTGAACATTTGGAAAAGGCCTGTTTCGGAGTATAGTCCATAGTTTTCCTTGATTCCTCTGTTGAAGAAGGATTATTTATATAGAATTATCATAGAATCATAGAATTTACAGTGCTAAGGAGGCCATTCGGCCTATCAAGCCTGTACTGGCCCTTGGAAAGAGCACCGCACTTAAACCCACACCTTCCCGTTAACCCAGTAACCCAAAAATAAAAAAACATGTCAGTTGTTTCCTACTGTTTTTATGGTCCTTCTAGACACGCATGGATAAATGTTGAAGTACCAATCTACAGAAACAATTAATCACCCAGTATATTTTTAAAAATCATGAACTTAACCATAAGTCTGGCTTTAACAGCATTCTGTCTTACGGCAATATCACATGGGATTCTGAATATTGTGGAGTCTGGATACCTATACCCTCTTACCTATTCTGAAACTTCAGTATTCTCATTCAGCTAACTCATTCCACATCTTCAGTGTAAAGAGCAAGATTCACAAACAAAATGTGCATGCATCTGAAAGACTGCAGCTTTCAACAAGCAAGATGGAGCACCCTGTCCAGCTTTCAAGGATCTACTTACCGAGGAAAAAGAAATGAAAATGAATGAAACCAAAACATAAGTAGTATAGGGGAAAAGAACATAGATGAGGTGGAAGCACAAGATTAAGAGAATAGAGTGAAAAGGCACAAAGGGTTAAGACGAAGAGGGAAAGAAACAAGAGCACAGTGAAAAAGGGACAGAAAGTTTAGTTCAGCAGATCAGTCCACTGTAAAGCTGAGGAAGGCTGAACTGGCTCACAGGTGAGAGAAGGAAAGCATGACCTTCAGTGCAGTTCTGGCTGAGTCACTTCCACTGCTTTCAGGCTGCAGTTTTTGAGGTGAGTAATTTCACTGAAAATTTTAAGCCATAATTTTAATTAAACGCAAGAGGCAGTAAACCCTTGGGATTTGAAGAATGGTGCGTTTACATCCCATATAATATTGACCATTATCTTTAGTGGAGAATGAAATGAGGTGGAGTGTAAATCCAGATGTACCTGATCCCATCAGTATCACAACATAAAATTGCACCCACACATAGTTTCTTCTGGGGATTCTATTGTCTCTATAATCTGAGGAAGAGAAACTGGAGAGTTGAAATTTCTTGCATATTTCCTGGGATTTTTCATTCTGTCAAAGTGCTCAACAGGCCTTTACTCACTTCATGTTTATGTTCTTGAATATTCTGCCCATATTTCCAGTGACTGCTATATAGCGAACAGAAATATCTTGAAGTTCCCCACAGACAATGAGATACTTCAGTACATCCAATAATTTATGTGGCTGATACTGAAACCACGGCCGGGATTCACCAAAAACACAGCTAAGTGTTGACACCGGCATAAACCTCGGAGTGTTTCACGCCGGCGTCAACGGGCCTCTTGGCCCAGCGATTCTGTAGCCCACGGGGCCAGCACGGCGCCGGAGTGCTCCGCGCTGTTCCAGATGCCGTACACGGCCCTGCATTGCCGGCCGTGGGTCTGCGCATGTGCGTGGCAAATGGCTGCGGGTCCACGTGCCGCACCGGCACCGCGCAACATGGCGGAAGAAGGTACACCCCCCCCGGGATCGCGCATGCCCGCCCATCGGTAGCCCCCAATCGCGGGCCTGGCCGTCGTGGAGGCCCCCACCAGGGCGACCGCGGGTCCGAGATCCCGACGCGTGGAACCATGTTACAACCACGCCAGTGGGAACTTGGCCGGTCGACCACGGAGAATCGGCGCGGGGGCCTGAGGCCCCATTCTCCACCCCCGCGCTGACCACGATTTAGGCTCGGAGAATCCCAGCCCTAAGGTTTTCACACTGAAAGAATCCTGCAATAAAACAACTGAGCAGTTAATTTGGTTTGTTAGTTGTGTTCTTTGAGGGAGGAGAGCTGCCCATGGCTCTGGGAGGACTCCCTGCATTGCTTTGGTACCAAGGGATCTTTAACAGTCTTATTCAAAGGACTTCTGAATAATTCTGAGTTGAGCAAAGAAAGATGGAAAATATTTGCTTTCCATTCCAAAGCTTTTCACAGCCAATACTTTTCAAGTGTAGTCACAGTTGTGCTTTTGAAAATAATACAACTAATTTGGACACAGCGAGCTCCTGAAAGCGGCAACAAAATAATGATCAAACGTGTTTTAATATTTCAGAAAATAATCTGTATTGTCACATGTAGACTTACATTAACAATGCAATGAAGTTCCTGTGCAAAGCCCCTAGTTGCCACATTCCGGCGCCTGTTTGGGTACACAGAAGGAGAATTCAGAATGCCCAAATTACCTAACAGCATCTCATTCGGGACTTGTGGGAAGAACCCGGAGGAACTCCATGCAGACACAGGGAGAACATGCAGAATCCATAGAGACAGTGACCCAAGCTGGGAATCGAATCTGGGACCCTGGCATTGTGAAGCAACAGTGCTAACTGCAGTGTTAGTGATGGTGGGTGAGGGATAGATATTGACTTCTATGAGAGACCAGTTTAATGCCTGACCGAAATGGCAATATGATGAATATCTGAATATGATGAGAACAATGGTTCATCTGGGGAGTGCAGCTGGAGTCAACCCCATAGCACCATGGGTAGCTCAGCTGCACAGTGGGGAAGACTGGAAGAGCAATAGTGATAGGGTCGTTCTCTAGTTAGTGGAGCAGGCAGGTGTTTTTACAACCACAAATGTGACTACAGGTTTCTGTGTTGTCTCTCTGGTGACATGATCATGGGATGTCACTGAGCTGCTGCAGAACATTCTGGAAGGAGGAGTGTAAAGAGCCAGAACGCCATGGTCCACCTCGGTATGAACAATGTGGGTTAAAAAAAAGGAGACGGTCCTGCAGGCAGAGTTTGGGGGTTAGGAAAGGCATTAAAAAGTAGGAGTTCAAATGTAGTAATCTCCAGATTACCCCCAGTACCACACACTAGTGAGCGTAGGAATAGGAGGTTAGAACCAGTGAATGCATGGTTTTGAGTGAAGCAGGCGCACCTTCTCTACAAGGGGGTCAGTTTTGTGCGCCCTGACGTGCTTCCTCAGGAGTACAGGGCCCGGTGTCTTCAGCCATGCCGGGAGTGAGACCCCCGTGGTAGTGCCCCTGGAAAAGATAAAGAGCCTCTTGTGAGGGGTCTGGTTGGTCGCGGTGCATAAGAGTGACCTAATAGCGTGGAGCGCGTCTGGGAGGACATCCTGCCAATGGGAGACTGGGAGATTCCTGGACCGGAGGGTCGAGAGGGAGTTCTAAGAGGGTCCGGGTCGGGACCCAGGACTCCATTTTCCACGACATAGCCGAGGATGGCTAGTCTGGTCGTGCGGAAAACGCATTTCTCCTTGTTATAGGTGAGGTTTAGTTTCTGAGCCGTCTAGAGAAAACGGTAGAGGTTGCCGTCATGGTCCTGTTATCCAAGTACGGGAACGTGGCCCGCAGCCCGTACTGGTCCACCATTCGGCCCATTACTCATTGGAACACCGAAATTCCATTAGTGACGCCGAAGGGAACCCGGAGGAAATGGAAGAGGCGGCCATCGGCCTTGAATGCCGTGTAGTGGCGGTCCTCCGGGCGGATTGGGAGCTGGTGGTATGCAGACTTCAGATCCACCGTGGAAAAGAGCCGATACTGGCCGATCTGATTTACCATGTTTGCAATCGTGGGGAGGGGGTACGCGTCGAGGAGAGTAAACCTATTAATGGTCTGACTATAGTCTACGACCATGCGGAATTTTTCCCCGGTCTTGACGACCACCACCTGAGCTCTCCAGGGGCTGTTGCTGGCCTCTATGATCCCCTCACTGAGAAGCCTTCGGACCTCTGACCTGATGAACACCCTATCCTGCAGGCTGTACCGCCTAGGCTGCAGATAGTGAGTGGGGGTAGGGGTCGCCGAAACTGAGGGTGAGACTCTTGAGGTTACACTGAAAATCTAGGCCCAATAAGAGTGGGGCGCAGAGTTTGGGCAGGATGTAGAGCTGGAATTTGGCATAGCTAGCGCCTTGGATCGTGAGCGTCGCAGCGGTGCACCCCTGGATCTGGACAGAGTGGGAGCCCGAAGCGAGGGAGATAGTTTGCCGCACGGGGAAAACGGGGAGCGAACAGCGTCTTACCAGATCTAGGTGTACGAAGCTCTCAGTGCTCCCGGAGTTGAAAAGGCATGGCGTGCTGTACCCGTTAATTTGGACCATTGCCATCGAGTTTCGCAGATGCTTCGGGCGCGATTGGTCCAGAGTGACTGCGCTGAGTTGCGGGTAGTCGGCGGCTCGGTCAGCTGTGCTGGAGTGGCCCCATGACGACTGCCCTCTGAGTTCGTAGTCGTCGAGGTGAGTTTCAGAGTTTGAAGGGGGTGGATCCCAAGATGGCCACCCCCATGAGTCGCACATGGCCGGCCGCATGGAGGAGGATTGCCAAGATGGCTGCAGCATTTCGGGGCCTGCGGGCCTGTGAATTCAGGGAATGAGTGCTTTGAGCCGTGGGAGGGTTAGAGGCTGGGGCTTTCTTCGCCAGACACACTCTGGCATAGTGTCCTTTTCGCCTGCAGCTGCTGCAGGTCGCGTTGCGGGCCGGGCAGTGCTGCTGCGAGTGCTGATTCTGGCTGCAAAAGTGGCAGGCTGGGGCAGCATTGTGGCTGGGCGGCCACGCGGCACAGGCCTGGGGGAGTCGCTGGTCGGGGGCCCATGACGGGGTCGCGGGGTCTGCGGGGAACGAGGTGAGGCTGCGGAAGGAGACCTCCATAGTGGTAGCAAGTTCAACAGTCGCTTCAAGATTTAGGGCCCCCTTTTCCAGCAGTCGCTGGCGTACGTAATTTGACCTAAGGCCCACAACAAAGGCATCGCGTACAGCAAGTTCTCTATGTTCTGCCGCGGTAACCGCCTGGTAATTACAGTCACTAGATAAAATTTTACGCTCTCTCAGGAATTCTGCGAGCGATTCCGTAGGCCGCTGGCGGCGAGTAGTGAACACGTGTCATGCATAGACTTCATTAACAGGCCTCACATACATTTTGTCGAGTAGCGCTAGGGCTTCAGTATACGAACCGGCACAGTTTAGTTGAGTAGAAATTCTGTGGCTCACCCTCGCGTGCAGTAGGCTCTGTTTCTGCTCCTCCGTTGTTTCGGCTGTGCTTGCTTCCACCAGGTAGGCTTTAAAACACCGGAGCCAATGAGAAAAAATTTCTTTTGCCTCTGCATCCTGTGGGTCGAGTTCCAGTCGCTCAGGTTTGAGGGCTGATTCCATGATTGATCCTGACTTAAGTAGATTAAATTGATGAGACCATCAATTCACTAGACACATGCTTTGAGATATGAACAGTGGTTTTAATCTACTTACTACAGAGCCAGCCTGTTACACGTTGAACTCTCGATGAACCGGTCGGCTGGCTCTGGGCATCGATATTTATACAGCAGTCCAGGGGGAGGAGCTGTGGGCGGAGCCAAGGGTGGAGCCCTGTACAAACTCCTAAGCATTCCCAGAGCTACTCCCCCTAGTGGTCGGGCAACGCAACTGCGCTTACAATCGTACAGTCTCATATATATATCACAGTGTGAATTACAGAGTTACATTCACCACAATTATGTTGGGGAGTGATTTAGAAAAATTGGACTGGAAATAGCTACTTGAAGATAAAATCAGTATCAGAGCTGTGGGAAGCATTTGGGGAGGAGGGGGGGGCGGGGGCAGAATAAACATGTTCCTCAAAAAGATAGGGTGAGATGGTCAAATCCAGAGCTCTCTAGGTGTCAAGGAGCATACAGGGTACCAGAAGGCAGAAAAGTGCTTGTGTCAAACACCCTACGACAGTAAGCCAAGTGGAGTCTGGAAAGTATCGAGTGAAAAAAGAAATTGGGAGAGCAAAGATCGTTGGCAAGTAAAATCAAGGGGAACCCAAAGATGTTTCATCAATACATTAAGAGGAAGTGGATAACAGAGGGAAGAATAGAGTCCATGAAAGACCGAAAAGGTAAACTGCACAGAGGCGGAAGATATGGGTATAGTTCTTAATGAATACTTTGCATTTGTCTTCACAAAAGACGGGGGAGGGGTGATGCAATCATTGCATTTAAGGAGGAGTTCTGTGATATATCGGATGTGATAGATCGAGGTAGAGAGGAAGTTGTATGGGGATTAGAATCCTTGAAAGCGACTGTAACATCAAAGCTGGATGTAATGTACTTTGGGCTGTTACAAGAGGTCAGGGATGAAATTGCAGATACTCTGACCATCATTTTCCAATCCTCAATGGATGGATGAAAGTGCATTGCCAGAGAATTGAAGGACTGCTAACGTACCTTTGTTTAAAAATGGAGTGAGGAATAGGCCAAATAACTGCAGGCCCGTCAGTATTGGGCAGATTACTAGAATCAATTCTTAGAGACTAGATAAACAGTCACTTAGAAAGACATGGGTAAAGGTAAAGTCGCCATAGTTCTAGATAACCATAGGCTGCTTTCCCATTTGAGGGGGAGAGCTGACTGCTGCTGATTTAACATAAGGATCACTATACCTCAAGCGAGGTTGAGAAGGTTGAGTTTTCATGAATAACCATGAAGCTCCAGGGTCCCAGGTTCGATTTCCGGCTTGGATCACTGTGTGTGGAGTCTGCACATTCTCCCCGTGTGTGCGTGGGTTTCCTCCGGGTGCTCCAGTTTCCTCCCACAGTCCAAAGATGTGCAGGTTAGATGGATTGGCCATGCTAAATTGCCCTTAGAGTCCAAAAAGGTTAGTTGGGATTACTGGATTACAGGGATAGGTTAGGTGTGGGTTTAAATAGGGTGCTCTTTCCAAGAGCCGGTGCAGACTCGATGAGTCGAATGGCCTCCTTCTGCACTGTAAATTCTATGATTCTATAATCTCAACTGGTATGAGAATTGAACCCACGCTGCTGGCCTCACTCTGCATTATTCAGTGGAATTCAGTGGAATGTACTAAACTGGATATAAAATTAGCTTGTGGTAGGAAATGATCATAAGACCATAAGACATAGGAGTGGAAGTAAGGCCATTCGGCCCATCGAGTCCACTCCGCCATTCAATCATGGCTGATGGGCATTTCAACTCCACCTACCAGCATTCTCCCCGTAGCCCTTAATTCCCCTCAAATGATGAGCCATCAATTGAACGCGAGACGAGTTGCTGTACAAAAGTTAGGCTTTAATAAGCTAGAAGTTAGCCCTGCGGTCGACTACAATAAATGGACGACTGCCGGGCGTTCTGACTATTTATACCTCGGTATGGAGGCGTGGTTAACTCAGCCTCTCGACCAATCGGAGAGCCGTCACATGACTCGTCTCAACCAATCGGTCGAGAGGAACATTACCGACCAGGGCCAATGGTAAGCCGGTGTTCTGCACCAATGGCAGACAGCTATGCAAATCATACCACCACAGGAAACAAAAGGGAGTGGTTGACAGGTCCATGGCTGATATTTTCTCATCCCCATTCTCCTGCCGTCTCCCCAAAACCCCTGATCCCCTTATTAATCAAGAACCTATCTATCTCTGTCTTAAAGACACTCAGTGATTGGCCTCCACAGCCTTCTGCGGCAAAGAGTTCCACAGATTCAGACCCTTTTGCTGAAAAATTCCTCCTCATCTCTGTTTTAAAGGATTGTCCCTTTAATCTGAGATGGTGTCCTCTGGTTCAAGTTTTTCCTACAAGTGGAAACATCCTCTCCACGTCCACTCTATCCAGGCCTCGCAGTATCTTGTACTTTTCAATAAGAAACTTATTTAGGGCAGCACGGTAGCATAAGTGGATAGCACTGTGACTTCACAGCGCCAGGGTCCCAGGTTCGATTCCCCGCTGGGTCACTGTCTGTGCGGAGTCTGCAATTTCTCCCCGTATGTGCGTGTGTTCCCTCTGGGTGCTACCGTTTCCTCCCACAGTCTAAAGATGTGTAGGTTAGGTGGATTGGCCACGCTAAATTGCCCTTAGTGTCCAAAAAGGCTAGGAGGGGTTATTGGGTTATGGGGACAGGCTGGAAGTGAGGGCTTAATGTGGGTCGGTGCAGACTCGGTGGGCCGAATGGCCTCCTTCTGCACTGTATGTTCTATGTTCTAAGATCCCCTCTCATCCTTCTGAACTCCAATGAGTACAGACCCAGAGTCCTCAAACGTTCCTCATACGATACGTTCTTCATTCAGGGATGTAGTAAGCTGGATATAAAATTAGCTCGTGGTCGGAAACAAAAAGCAATGGTTGACAGGTCTTTGTGACTGGAAGGCTGTTTCCACTGGGGTTTTGAGGTGTAAATGCAGGGCGAATGATCAAGAAGTTTGCAGATGACAGAAAATGGCCGTGGTTGATAGTGAGAATGAAAGGAAGATATCAATGGACTGGTCAGGTGGGCAGTAAATTGGCAAATGGAATTCAATCTGGAGATTAATCTGGAGATGGTCACCTCATTATAGAAAGGATTTTATTGCACTGGCAATGGGGACAGAAGAATCTTATGAAGATGTTGTCAGGATTGGAACATTGCAGCCATGAGAAAAAATTGGTTCGGCTGGGATTGCTTTTCTTGCAACAGAGGAAGCTGAGGATAGGTTTGATTGATGTATACAAGGCTGGATAGAGTGGACCTATTTCCATCAGCAGAGAGGTCAGGGACTAGGGGGCATAAATTTAAAGTGATTGGATTAGAGGGAAGATGAGGAATTTCTTGTCACCCAGAGGGTGGCAGGGGTCTGGAACCCACTGCCTGAAAGTGGGGTAGAGACAGAAACTCTCAATCATTTAAAGGGTGTTTGGTTATGCATCTGATGTCCTGTGACCTGCAGGGTAATGGACCAGATGCTGGAAAATGGGATTTGGTGGGGGGGGGGGGGGGGGGGGGGGGGGCTGTATTTTTTGGCTGGTACAGACATAATGGTCATTGTGGCCTCTTGCTGGCCCCAAACCTTTCAACATTTTCTAAGTATCTGAAATGGAGGAATGTGCAGGTATGTAGGCAGAGGGCAGCGGAGTGGCTCCTTTAGTGAGCTCGTACAGATATGATGGGCCAAGTAGCTGTTGTGTGTCACGATTCAATGATTCTGACCATGCAGCAAATGCTCAGTACTGCACTGGAGAGTCAACCTAGACCTTTGTGCTAAATCTCTGATGTGGTCCCTCCGCTGTAAAAGAATCCTACGCCGGGTTACTAGAGACGCAAAGGCCAGGGTACCGGCCGCTCTCGCCTCCTCCACTCCCGGCTCCGATGCTACCCCAAAGATCGCGAGCCCCCAGCCTGGTTCCACCCTGGAACCGATCACCTTGGACAAAGTCCCCGCCACCCCCTTCCAAAACCCTTCCAACGCCGGACAACGCCGGACATGCCCAGAACATGTGGGTGTGGTTTGCCGGGCCTCCCGAACACCTCCCACACCTGTCCTCTCCGCCAAAGAACCGGCTCATCCTGGCCCCCGTCATGTGCGCCCTATGCAGCACCTTCAGCTGAATTAAGCTGAGCCATGCGCAAGAAGAGGACGAGTTCACCCTCCCCAGGGCGTCTGCCCATGTCCCATCGTCGATCTCTTCCCCTAGCTCCTCCTCCCACTTCGCTTTCAGCTCTTCTACCGAGGCCTCCTCCTCTTCTTGCATCCTCTGAAAGATTGCCGAGATCCTACCCTCACCGACCCACGTCCCCGAGAGCACCCTATCCTGCACCCCCCTAGGCGGCAGCAGCGGGAACTCCGCCACCTGCCGCTTAACAAACGCCCTAATCTGCATATACCTGAAAGCATTCCCAGGGGGGAGGCCCCACTTCCCCTCCAACTCCTCTAAAGTCGCAAACTTCCCATCGAGGAAAAGGTCCCCCATCCGCTTGATGCCTGCCCTATGCCAACTCAAAAACCCACCATCTAATCTCACTGGTGCAAACCGGTGATTGCCCCGTATCGGGGCCCACACTGAGGCCTTCACTTCCCCACTATGCCACCTCCACTGCCCCCAAATTTTGAGGGAAGCCACCACTACCGGACTCGTAGAATACCTTGCCGGGGGAAGTGGGAGCGGGGCCGTCACCAATGCCTCCAAACTCGTGCCCACACAGGACGCCACCTCCAACCTCTTCCATGCGGCACCCTCCCCCTCCATCACCCACCTACGAATCATTGCCACATTCGCAGCCCAGTAATAGCCACACAGGTTGGGCAACGCCAAGCCGCCTACCTCCCTTCTTCGCTCCAGGAATACCTTCCTCACTCTCGCGGTCTTCCGCGCCCACACGAACCCCAGAATACTCCTATTAACCCTCTTTAAAAAAGCCATCGGAATCAACATGGGGAGGCACTGGAAAAGAAACAAAAACCTTGGGAGCACCATCATCTTAACTGACTGGACCCTACCCGCCAAAGAGAGTGGCAGCGCGTCCCACCTCCTGAACTCCTCCTTCATCTGTTCCACCAGCCTCGAAAAGTTTAGCCTGTGCAGGGCCCCCCAGCTCCCAGCTACCTGGACCCCGAGATATCTAAAGCTCCTCTCCGCCCTCTTCAACGGGAGCTCCTCTATCTCCCTCTCCTGGTCCCCCAAGTGCAGCACAAACAGCTCGCTCTTCCCCACGTTGAGCTTGTAGCCCGAAAAGTCCCCAAACTCCCCAAGTATCTTCAACACCTCTGGCATCCCCCCCGCCGGGTCAGCGATGTACAGCAGTAAATCATCTGCGTACAGCGACAACCGGTGCTCCTCCCTCCCCCCGCACAATCCCCCTCCAGTTCTTCGAATCCCTCAGCGCCATGGCCAAGGGCTCAATCGCTAACGCGACGAGCAGGGGAGACAAGGGGCACCCCTGCCTCGTCCCCAAGGGAAAACCTAAAGTCCTCTGACCTCCTCCCCTTCGTCACCACACTCGCTACCGGGGAACTATACAGCAGCCTCACCCAGCTAATGAATCCCTCACCAAACCCAAACCTCCTCAGCACTTCCCACAGGTAGCTCCACTCCACCCTGTCAAAAGCTTTCTCCGCATCCATCGATGCTACTATTTCCACCTCCCCATCCGCCGGCGACATCATCATAACATCAAGAAGCCGCCGTACATTGACATTTAGCTGCCTCCCTTTCACAAACCCCGTTTGATCCTCATGGATAACCATCGGAACCACATCTTCCACCCTTCTGGACAGTACCTTGAGGAGCGAAATCGGCCTGTGAGACCCACACTGGAGGGGGTCCTTATCCCGCTTCAGGATCAGTGAGATTATTGCTCTAGACATTGTCGGGGGCAAAGCCCCCCCCTCCCTTGCCTCATTCAGGGTCCTCACAAGCAGCGGGCCCAGCAGATCTGAAAACTTCTTATAAAACTCCCCCGGGAACCCATCAGGTCCCAGTGCTTTCCCTGTCTGCATGCTCCCCAGCGCCTCCATCAGCTCCTCCAACTCGATTGGAGCCCCCAGACCCTTCACCCGCTCATCCTCTACTCTTGGGAACTCCAGCTTATCCAGAAAGCGGTCCATTCCACCCACTTCCCTCGGGGCACCGCCCGGTACAGCCCCTCATTAAAGGATCTGAACACCCCATTAATGTCCCTGCCACCCCGCGCCAAGTTCCCTCCTGCATCTGTGACTCCCCCTATCTCTCTCGCTGCCTCCCTCTTCTGGAGCTGGTGGGCCAGCATCCGACTTGCCTTCTCCCCGTACTCATATACCGCCCCCTGCGCCCTCCTCCACTGCGCCTCCGCCTTCCGGGTGGTCAGTATATCAAATTCCACTTGGAGACTGCGACGC
Source organism: Scyliorhinus canicula (assembly GCF_902713615.1). Taxonomy (NCBI): domain Eukaryota; kingdom Metazoa; phylum Chordata; class Chondrichthyes; order Carcharhiniformes; family Scyliorhinidae; genus Scyliorhinus; species Scyliorhinus canicula. The sequence goes on along the minus strand of NC_052163.1, from coordinate 65,652,132 downwards.
TTCCTCAAAAGCCCCTCCTCCAGGACATCCGCATACCTCCTGTCCACCCTTACCATTTCTTCCACCAGCCTCTCCCTCTCAACCCTCTCCCTGTGCGCCCAAATGGATATCAGCTCCCCTCTAACCACTGCCTTCAGCGCTTCCCAAACCACCCCAACTTGCACCTCCCCGTTATCGTTGGCTTCCAGGTACCCCTCTCTATACCACTACAGACCCGCCCACATACTTCCTCCTCAGCTAGAAGCCCCACATCTAACCTCCACAGCGGCCGCTGATCCTTCCCCTCCCCCAGCTCCAGGACCACCAAATGCGGAGCATGGTCAGATGTGGCTATCGCCGAATACTCCGCCCCCACCACTCTCGGGATTAGCGCCCTGCTGAGAACAAAAAAGTCAATCCGGGAAGAAGCCTTGTGGACATGGGAGAAAAAGGAGAACTCCCTACCCCCCGGCTTCAAAAACCTCCAAGGGTCTACCCCTCCCATCTGATCCATGAACCCCCTCAGCACTGAGGCCGCTGCCAGCCTCTTACCCGTCCTAGACTTCGAACGATCCAGATCTGGGTCCAACACAGTATTAAAGTCCCCACCCAGGATCAAACCCCACGTCTCCAGGTCCGGGATCTGGCTCAGCATTCGCTGCATGAAGCCCGCATCATCCCAGTTGGGGGCATACACATTAACCAGAATGACCCGCTCCCCTTGAAGTCTACCACTCACCATTACGTATCTACCTCCATTGTCCGCCACCACACTCGACGCAACAAACGACAAGCTCTTGCCAACTAAGATCGGCACCCCTCGATTCTTCACATCAAGCCCCAAGTGAAACACCTGCCCAACCAGCCTCTTCTCAGCCTCACCTGATCCGCCACCTTAAGGTGCGTCTCCTGGTGCATAGCCACGTCCGCTCCCAGCCCCTTCAGATGCGCCAAGACCCGGGACCGTTTCACCGGTCCATTCAGCCCCCTCACGTTCCATGTGACCAGCCGAATCTGGGGGGTCTTCCCCTCCCTCTGTGGCGGTCAGCCATAGCTCTCCCTCGGCTCACCACGTGTCCAGAGAACCCCCCCAGGCCCGTTCTCCACGGTGGCAGCCCCCCCCCCCCAGCCTCCCCCTTCACCAGCCGTTCCCCTACGGCCCCTGTAGCAGCAACCTGGTACCCCCCCTACTCCACCCCCCCCCCCCCCCCCCCCCCGCAGCTAGGGGGGGCCCTAGCTTGGGGGGGGGCAAGCTAGGGCCCCCCCCTAGCTGCGTAACCCCTACCATTGTACTTCTGAATGTCAGCCGACTCCTGCTGACCCCGGCTGCTCCCGACATCCCGACGACCCCCCCCCCCCCCGATGCAACACAACCACCATACCCCCCTCCCAGTGCCGGCCCCGCCCCCTACTTCTCCAGCGCGGGAAGAAAGCCCGCGCTTCCATGCCAAACCCCGCTCCCCCGACCCAACACGCGGGAAAAAGACGGGCACATGACCCAGCGGGACCGCGAACAGCTCCCCAACCCCCCCACCAGTGAAAAAACGATAAAGCACCCCAATAAATAAATAACAGCCCCAAAAAGCGAAAAAGCAGAACAGCAAAAAGGCAACATCAAACACAGCCAATAAAAACAAAAGGATACCAAGGAGGACAGAGCCTCCAGACTATGTACATCATTCCCCAGCCCCCCAGTCCTCAGTTCGAGTCCAACATCTCTGCCTGGACGAAGGCCCAGGCCTCCTCCAGAGAATCAAAGTAGAGCTGGCGGTCCTTGTAAGTGACCCAGAGGCGAGCCGGCTGTAGCAGGCCAAACTTCACCCCCTTCCTGTGAAGCACTCCCTTCGCCCAATTGAAACCAGCCCTTCTCTTCTCCACCTCCGCGCTCCAGTCCTGATAGATCCTGATCTCTGCATTCTCCCACTGGCTGCTCCTTTCCTTCTTCGCCCATCTCAGCACACACTCACGGTCAACGAAGCAGTGAAAACGGACCAGCACCGCCCTTGGTGGCTCGTTCGGCCTGGGCTTCCTCAACAGCACTCGATGGGCCCCCTCCAGCTCCAAGGGTCCTTGGAACGACCCCACGCCCACCAACGTGTTCAGCATCACAGCAATGTAGGCCCCCAAATCCGAACCTTCCAGCCCCTCCGGGAGGCCCAGAATCCGCAGGTTCTTCCGATGGGACCGGTTCTCCATCTCCTCCATCCTCGCTAGCCATTTCTTGTGAAGCACCTCTTGTGACTCCACCTTCACTGCCAGGCCCAGGAGTTTGTCCTCGCTCTCTGGGGCCTTTTGCTGTAGCTCTCGGATCTCCGCACCCTGAGCCGTCTGAGTCGCCATGAGCTTGTCCAGCGAGGCCTTAAACGGTTCCAGGATCTCAGCCTTCAGCTCTCTAAAGCAGCGATGGAGCTGCTCCTGCGCCCACTGCTGCCACGCTGCCGGTTCCCCGCCCACCGCCATCTTGTTTTTCCTGCCTTGCACCTTTCTCTGCTCCAAAGCCGATTTTTTGACCGCTCCACTCCTGGTCCAGTCTATCCACCGGCAGATAAGCGCAGTGGATGTGTTCCCACACCGGGAAAAGTCCAACCAACACCGCTACGGGCCCTTAAAAGAGCCCGAAAAACCAAAAATAGCGGGAGCTACCGAACGTGTGGCTTAGCTCAGCATCACTGCAACCGGAAGTCCGGACCCACAACTTTATGACCCCAAGGTGAGAATACCATTTGAGCCATGACTGACGCCTCCAATGCAAAACAACATAATTATTTTAAAAACTAATTTAAAGCAAGAGGAACAGTCATGCCTTGGTCTGTTGTAGACTAATTAGTAGAGATTGATTACTATGATTTATCAACAACTCCACAAATCATTGTATAAAGAAATTACCGACAACACTCAAGGAATGCAAAAGTATTCAAGAAAACCCCATCCAGTAGCTGAATCATTCACTCCCTCCATCACCGATGCACAGTAGCAGCAGTGTGTACCATCTATAAGATGCATTCTAGTAACCCGCCAAGGTGTCTTTTGCAGCACCTTCTTCTGTCATCTAGGACAAGAGCACAGATGCCTGGGAACACCACCACCTGCAAGTTCCTCTCTAACTCACAAGAAATCCTGAAATTCCCTTCCATGGACTGCAGTGGTTGAAGAAGGTGGATCACCATCACTTGCTCAAGAGCAATTAGGGATGGGTAACAAATGCTGGCTTTGCGAGTGATGTCCACATCCCCAGAATGATTAAATAAGTAATAATGAAAAGCAAACTTGGTCTTTTGTCATCTTGCAGTTTCTATTCCATTTACTGAGTATTGGTGTCTCTGAATGAGTAAACATCTTGAGAATCACTGTGGTTTGCTCTCATTTCCTGAGCCCCCTTACAGCACTTCCTCTGCGTCTATACTTGTACATGGTGATCACCGAGACAACACCAAAAGTGCAAACACTGCTTAACCATGCACAAAGGGTTGGGGCGACATGCCCAGGCTGACTACAGCTGAGCCACAGCATTGTCGAGCAAAGGGGCCTGTGCGATCGCAGACTCATAACACGGAGGTAAGTTGAATTTGTTCTAGCTGTGGCTCATTTCCTCCAATCTCGAGCGGAAAAGAAGCTTCAAAATGGGGAAGTTGAGGAGTGGCTTTGCCGTGTTTTCTTTTGTCACTCAGATCCTACTGAGGATTTGCTGAAATGATCTGTTGATAAACGAGGCGCACCGAGAGATGTAAGTATTTTCATCGTATGAGGTAGAAAGGAGTGAGCTCAATATATCCTGGGTGCCCTAGACTGTAATTCAACTTAACTATACCCTTTTCAGTTTCCCAGTGCTTAACTGGACTGGAGGAGGAGAGAGGAACTTGCCCCTAGGCCTCTGCTAGTGCTGTTCTGGAATCGGCCAGTGCTGCATGGGTGACAGCAACTCAGTATTACGCTCCCCATCAGCTTTCTCCTCTCCCTGTGTAGAAATAGTTAAGACAGGATCAAAATCCTGGAATTCCATATCTTACGCCATTCGGGATCATCACCCCCAACATGGATGGCATTAGTTCATGTTTGGGGGATGTGAAACACTTTTCCAGACAATTAATGGATGGGCAATAAATACGGTCTTGGGTGGCACAGTGGTTAGAACTGCTGCCTCACAGCACCAGGGACCCGGGTTCGATTCCGATCTCGGGTCTCCCCTTGTCTACGCGGGTTTCCTCCGGGTGCTCCAGTTTCCTATCACAGTCCAAAGATGTGCAGGTTAGGTAGATTGGCCATGCAAAATTGCCCCTTGGTGTCTAAAGGTTAGGTGGGGAGAGGGCGGGGCTGCTCTTTCAGACGGTTGATGTAGACCCGATGTGCCAAATGGCCTCCTGCACTGTAGGAATTCTATGATGACATCCGAAAAACTCCAACTGTCCATCATTCTTGGAAAAAATTCCAAACCTTTGCTGGCAGTTCCCAAGTTCCACGTCTGGCCCACAGAATCCAGTAGGACTCTTTCTGTTCTCCCCTTCTGCTTTCAATCCCTGAAGGGCACTGGATCTGGCTGCGATGCGAGAGCAGCGTTACCAAGGCCTCAATACAATGGTCACACTTTTATTACCTCAAGGGGAGTTAGCAGAATCTCTCTTCAAAATGATGAGTGGGCAGGGCGGAATTTTAAAAAACATTTAGAGTACCCAATTCTTTTTTTCCAATTACGGGGCAGTTTAGCGTGGCCAATCCACCTACCCTGCACATCTTTGGGTTGTGGGGGTGAGAACCACGCAGACACAGGGAGAATGGGCTCACACCACACCGACAGTTATCTGGGGCCGGGATCGAACCCGGGTCCTCAACACTGTCAGGTAGCAGTGCTAACCACTGCACCCTAACCCTAACCCTAACCCTAACCACTGTACTCCCTAGGGCAGGGAGGAATTTGGACTAAGTCCATGTTACTCTGAGCCACAAGCATCAATCTTAAGGTGCAGTTGTGGCTCAGTTGGCCACAATTTATCCTTTCAAAAGAAAGGGTAGAACCCTTATTATAACCCAGCACATGAGCGGTTTTCTTTTTATTTATTTCTTGTATTTTAAAATTTTATAAATGTGATATATTTTATCATGTCGTGTGTAAATGTCACGTTGTTTTGTGTTTATTTTTATATTTTCAAACTTTGCAAACTTTGTTAACTCTCTTCTCTCTCCACAGATGCTGTCAGACCTGCTGAGATTGTCCAGTATTTTCTGTGTTTTTGTTGGAAATCTATTCCACAAATGCAAACAGGAAGTGCTGGGGAAACGCGGTGGGTCTGTCAGCACCTGTGGAGAGCGAGAGAGATAAGCAGGAGTTAATGTTTTATGTCTAATAGACTGCTTCGGAACTGGAAGTGAATAAGTAGCTAATATCCTGCCGCAGCTGCATATGGCTTTATACTTCAACAGTGTCCATTTGACATTCCTAAACATCTTGCCACCTTCTGCCTAAATTCCCTGTAATTATGTCAGTGGGTTGTGTGTATTCAGGGAGAGAGTGCGCACCCCATTTACATCAAGGAAATGGAAACTCTGCTTATTTGCATTTGTTTGTTTTGATATTGGGATGGAGATTTTTCATATAATCAGACCAAAGAAAAAGTTGGTGAAAACGAGTTGGTGTTTTTCCTTGCGTGGATGTTTTTTGATTAAGGCAATGTTCCCATGCGTCGTAAGTAACAGATACAGGCTGGGGGAGCGAAGAGAAGGATACTGCAAAATTTTCATACCTTATCAAGATGGATAGGAAAGGAAATAAAGGCGTAGTTATCGCTTTGTGCCGATGACTGTATGAGGTAGTATGATGAATTTACACACCATGCAAATTAAACAAAGCATGATTATTCTCCAGCCCCTCCAAACAAATCTGCCCAATAGTCACAGGGAAAACACATTTGTTGATGCTCATTGAACACGTTGGAATCTTCTGAAACCTAACTATGTTTGGATTTTACGCACTTTTCTCCCCGGCACTTTACCATTGAGATGGCGATTGACCGAGGAGGAATCAAAGACACACAGCAGAGCTTGTTCTGAATCTTAAGGTGAGCATCGTTGGCAGAAATCTCCCTCTTATTGGATGAGAGAAGAACAAGAAGAGGTACCAACCAGAGATGTCGGGTGTTGGAAGGAGTGGATAATACAGATGTAAATTATTCAACCGGTCTTGTGTTTGGAAGATTGAAACAAATGAGTGTAAAATCTTCCTCTGCCTTTTCCCCATGTAGTGTAGCGGAGATGCAGATTCGGCTCCGACAGTTCTGATGAAAGGTCATTAACCTGAAATGTTTTTCGTTCCACAGATACTGTCCGCCCTGCTGAGTATTTCTGTCAATTTTCTGTTTTTATTGCAGATCGGACCTATCAATAGATTCTTTGTTTTAAGAATTGTGATTTGGTTAAAACTGGAGTTAAAGGTATTACAAAGAACATAAACTGATGGGGCTGGATTCTCTGGTGGGCCATTCGCTGGTGGCGGGATTCTCTCTTCCCGCCACTTGTCAATGGGATTTCCCATTGAAGCCAACCCATGCCACCGAGAAACCCATGGGCAGGGGTGCATTGCCGGCAGGAAAAGAGAATTCAAAAGGCAATTATGATGCGATGAGGCATGACTTAGGATGCATAGGATGGGGAAGGAAACTGCAGGGGATGGGCACAATTGAAATGTGGAGCTCGTTCAAGGAACAGCTACTGCATGTCCTTGATAAGTCTGTACCTGTCAGGCAGGGAGGAAGTGGTTGAGCGAGGGAACCGTAGTTTATAAAGTAGTTGAATCACTTGTCAAGAGGAAGAAGGAGACTTATGTAAAGATGAGATGTGAAGGTTCAGTTAGGGCGCTCGAGAGTTACAAGTTGGCTAGGAGAGAGCTAAGAAGAGCTAGGAGGGGACATGAGAAGTCTTTGGCAGGTAGGATCAAGGATAACCCTAAAGCTTTCTATTGGTATGTCAGGAATAAAAGAATGACTAGGGTAAGAGTAGGGCCAGTCAAGGACAGTAGTGGGAAGTTGTGCGTGGACTCCGAGGAGATAGGAGAGGTGCTAAATGAATATTTTTCGTCAGTATTCACACAGGAAAAAGACAACGTTGTCGTGGAAAATACTGAGATACAGGCTACTAGACTAGAAGGGCTTGAGGTTCATAAAGAGGAGGTGTTAGCGATTCTGGAAAGTGTTAAAATAGATAAATCCCCTGGGCCGGATGGGATTTATCCTAGGATTCTCTGGGAAGCTAGGGAGGAGATTGCTGAGCCTTTGGCTTTGATCTTTATTTCATCATTGTCTGCAGGAATAGTGCCAGAAGGCGGGAGGATAGCAAATGTTGTCCCCTTGTTCAAGAAGGGGAGTAGAGACAACCCCGGTAACTATAGACCAGTGAGCCTTACTTCGGTTGTGGGCAAAGTCTTGGAAAGGTTTATTAGAGATAGGATTTATAATCATCTAGAAAGGAATAATTTGATTAGGGATAGTCAACACGGTTTTGTGAAGGGTAGGTCGTGCCTCACAAACCTTATTGAGTTCTTTGAGAAGGTGACCAAACAGGTGGATGAGGGGAAAGCAGTTGATGTGGTGTATATGGATTTTAATAAAGCGTTTGATAAGGTTCCCCATGGTAGGCTATTGCAGAAAATACGGAGGCATGGGATTCAGGGTGATTTAGCAGTTTGGCTAGCTGTAAGAAGACAGGGTGGTGGTTGAGGGGAAATATTCAGTCTGGAGTTCAGTTACTAGTGGTGTACCACAAGGATCTGTTTTAGGGCCACTGCTGTTTGTCATTTTTATAAATGACCTGGAGGAGGGCGTAGACGGATGTGTGAGAAATTTGCAGATGACACTAAAGTCGGTGGAGCTGTGGACCGTGCGGAAGGATGTTGCAGGTTACAGAGGGACATAGATAAGCTGCAGAGCTGGTCTGAGAGGTGGCAAATGGAGTTTAATGCAGAAAAGTGTGAGGTGATTCATTTTGGAAGGAGTAACAGGAATACAGAGTACTGGGCTAATGGTAAGATTCTTGGTAGTGTGGATGAGCAGAGAGATCTCGATGTCCATGTACATAGATCCCTGAAAGTTGCCACCCAGGTTGAGAGGGTTGTTAAGAAGGCGTACGGTGTGTTAGCTTTCATTGGTGGCGGGATTGAGTTTTGGAGCCATGAGGTCATGTTGCAGCTGTACAAAACTCTGGTGCTGCTGCATTTGGTGTATTGTGTGCAATTCTGGTCGCCGCATTACAGGAAGGATGTGGAAGCATTGGAAGGGTGCAGAGGAGATTTACCAGGATGTTGCCTGGTATGGAGGGAAGATCTTATGAGGAAAGGCTGAGGGACTTAAGGCTGTTTTCGTTAGAGAGAAGAAGGTTAAGAGGTGACTTAATTGAGGCATACAAGATGATCAGAGGATTAGATAGGGTGGGCATTGAGAGCCTTTTTCCTCGGATGGTGATGGCTAGCACGAGTGGACATAGCTTTAAATTGAGGGGAGATAGATATCAGGAGAGATGTCAGAGGTAGGTTCTTTACTCCAAGAGTAGTAAGGGCGTGGAATGCCCTGCCTGCAGCAGTAGTGGACTCGCCAACACTAAACGCATTCAAATGGTCATTGGATAGACATATGGACGATAAGGGAATAGTGTAGATGGGCTTTAGAGTGGTTTCACAGGTCGGTTCAACACCGAGGGCCGAAGGGCCTGTACTGCGCTGTAATGTTCTAATGTCTATTGTCGAAAGGCTGGAGAATTGTAGCCATGATCTAGTCCTGGGGGGGGGGGGGGGGGGGGGGCAAGAACTGGGATTTGAGTATTGGGGTCAATCGATCGAGTGGATTAAGGAGGTAATAATTGAAAGAAAGATTTGCATTTATAGAGATTCTCTGTTAGCTGACGTTGAAATTGGGGCGGAAAATACCTTCTGATAGCAAAATCGGGGCAGGCGCCGGTTTGACGCCAAATCGCGATGCTCCGTCACCTCATCGCATTTCCTGTGCTATAGACCTCTATGACCGCACTGGAGATTGTTTTATTGATACAGTATGTGCAGAGAGTGGCAAACAACTTCATTGCTGTCACTCCTGAGCCAGGAGTGTCTTCAGAATTGCTCCCTTTCCGCCACCATAACTCAGAGAAATGCAGTGTAAAACTGGTTTAGACTTGCAATGAAGATTTCTGGCATCATCTACAAGATGCAGTGCAGGATCTCATTCGTTGGGCAGCACCTTCCAAACCCACGACCACCACCATCTAGAAGTACAAGAGCAACAGATACCACTCAGGATACCACCCTGAGTTGGAAATATATCAGCCGTTCCTTCACTGCTGCCAGGTCACAATCCTGGAACTCCGTCCCAAACAGCACTGTGGGTGTACCTACACCTCTGGGACTGCAGTAATTCAAGGAGGCAGCACCCTAATTGGACCTAGGGATGGCCAATAAATGCTGGCTTAACCAGAGACACCCACATCCCCTAAATTAATTTTTAAAGAACGCATCTGGTGACGTTATGGCAGAGGAGAAAGAACAGTTCCGGGAATATCCCAGACTGGTCTCTTCAGCTGAAAAATAACTGTCTGACAGACCACTTATCCCAGTGAAAAGTTACAACCAGGTTAACTAAGAACTAAGATAAACATTTAATAAAACAAACCTCGGGTGGATTTTCAGTACAACCCGCCGTGTGCTTTGCGGGGGTTGGGAAGGCCTGCCATTGGCCAACAACGGGATTTTCCAGTCATGCCATTGTCAATGGGGTTTCCCGCCGGAAACCCGTGGCGAAGGTGCATCGTTGGCAGGATAGGAAGATCCCACCGCTGTAAATGGCCAGAAAGTTCTGACCATCATATTTTGGCAAGTTTTCTGTAACTTTGGTACTCCCTACTCAGTGAAGGGATCAGGTCTGAGCCACTGATATAATGTAGGAAACACAGTAGCCAATTCAATTGAAGCAATATCCCACAAATATTAGCCACTTCTTTGAAATAGTTTCACAGATGACATAGATGGACCCTGAATTTTGAAGGATATTTAGGAAGGACAGGAAGTTAAGAAAAGGTGGACGGGTGGCTCTATTTATTAATGATCGTATTAGCACATTAGAGAGGGATGACTTAAGTTCAGGAAACCAGGATGTGGAGTAAGTTTGGGCTGAGATTAGAAATGATGAAGACAATGAGCCACTTGTACATGCCCTCTAATTATAACTACAAGGTCGGACAGAGTATGAAGGAAGAGACAATGGGAGCTTGTCAGAAATGTACTCCGATAATTATGGAGGATTTTAATCTACATATCGACTGGAAAAATCAGATATGCAAAGATAGTGTAGATGAGGAGTTCATAGAATGTTTTCAGGGTGGTTTATTAGAACAATGGATCAAGATAGCATCAATATTAAAGAAAAAGCATACAATTGTCCAGCTTAGAAAATATGACAGGATATAACAAGCAACAAAGAATGAGAAAAATGATTAGTGAGTAAAAACTTAGAGAATGAGCAAAATCTAGCTGGAAGTATAAAAATGGATATTATGAGTTTCAGTGGATACTTTAATAAGAAAATAATTGAGACTTCCGATGGTGGCATGTAGGTGGAAGTCACACATTGGGTGGCTCCTGCTCAAGGCTCTGTTTTTTGGAGTTTAATGCCCATTTTCAGGGGCAGGTTTTGAACAAGCTGGTGCAGGAAAGCATAAGAAGGTGGGGAATGTCTCAGGCCCAGAAAAAAGCTGCTGGGAAGAAGGGGGCGAGCAAAAGTTCAACGTCAACTGAACGGGTCAGCCTGGCAGCGGGAAAGATGGCGGAGGCTGGATCACTGGGTGGGGCATCGCCGGACAATTCGAGAGGCAGCCATGGAGGTGCTGCGAAAGGAGATGATGGCTGCGATGGTGGAGGAGGCAATTACCATGGTGGAGGAGGCGATTACCATGGTGAAGGCAGCTGTGTCGAAGGCATTGGCCTAAGTACAGGAGCAAACAGAGAAGTTGAAGGGGGTGGAGGAGACTCTATCGCAGCACAGTGACCAGTTCACCTCGATGGGTGAGGAGCTGCGGAGGGTGGTGGAGGCCAACAAAGAACTCAGAGCCAATGTGGAGGACCTGGAGAACAGGTTAAGGCGGCAGAATTTACGAGAGGGGGTGAATGGCACAAGGCTGACTGAGTACTTCGCAAAGATGTTGGTGGAGTTGATGGGGGAGGGGGAAGAACCCTCCCAATAGGAGCTGGACAGGATTCATCAGTCGCTCAGGCCCAAGCCGAGGGCAAACGAGCCGCCTAGGGCAGTTATAATTTGCTTCCAGAAGTTCCATGTTAAGGAGATGGTCCTGAGTTTGGTGAAGCAAAGGTGTGAGATGAAGTTGAAAGGAGTTGGTATTTGATTATACCAGGACTTGACAGTGGAGTTGGTGAGAAGGTGGGCGGCCTTTGGAGGGGTAAAGGTGTGAGGTTTGGCGGGGTCTACCCAGCGAAGTTGAGGATGACTTACAATGCGAGAGACTTCTACTTCGAGACGGTGGAGGTGGTGGAGGCGTTTGTTAAGACCGAAGAACTGGGACTGAAGTGAGGGATGGAGTTGGGAGTGGGACTTGGACTGAGGGGATGGGGGCTGTGTTTAGCTTTATCTCTTGTTTCATATAGGCCCATATCCCTACTGATTGTAGATGCCAAGATATTGGCAAAGGTTCTGGTGATAAGGTTGGAGGGATGTCTCCTGTAGGTGATTGGGGAGGACCAGACAGGCTTCGTGAAGGGAAGGAAACTGTTCTAAAACGTGAGGAGATTGCTGAATGTGATCCTGTCTCTGGCGGAGGGAAAGAAGATGGAGGTGGTGATCACACTGGACGCAGAGGAGACGTTTGATTGGGTAGGGTGGGGTTACTTGATGGCAGTATTGGAGAGATTTGGAATTGGGCCGAGTTTTGTGGTGTGGGTACAGCTGTTGTACAAGGATTCAATGGCATGCGTTCGTACTAACTGTGAATTTGGGGTACTTTGCACTGCACCGGGGTACAAGGCAGGGGTGCCCTATGTCCCCCCTGTTTGCATTGGCTGCAGAGCCCTTGGCTATCGCGCTGAGGAGCTCGGGGTTGTGGAAGGGGAGAGTGGGGGTGGAGCATAGAGTATCCTTATACACCGATTCATGTCTAAATCATTCATATAAACAACAAACAAATCATTTATACAAACAACAAAGATCCCAACACTCCAGGGACCTCACTGGAAGCAGGCTTCCAATTAGAAAAACACCCCTAATAATAATACTCTTTATAATTGTCACAAATAGGCTTACATTAACACTGCAATGAAGTTACTGTGAAAATCCCCTAGCCACCACACTACGGCGCCTGTTCGGGTACACAGAGGGAGAATTCAGAATGTCCAGTTCATCTAACAAGCACATCTTTCGGGACTTGTGGGAGGAAACCGGAGCACCCAGAGGAAACCCACACAGACACAGGGAGAACATGCAGACTCCGCACCGGCAGTGACAGAAGCCGGGAATCGAACCTGGGACCCAGGCGCTGTGAAGCAACTTCGCTAACTACTGTGCACATCTCGGAACCGAGCACATTGGTGGGGACTATAATGGAGCTGCTTCAAAGTTTCAGGACGTTCTCGGGGTATTAATTGAACTTGGGCAAGAATGAGTATTTCATGGTCTCCCATCCCTAAGTAGGTTGGGGGGGGGGGGGGGGGGCTGCCATTTTCTTTGGCAGCAACCCACTTTAGGTACTTGGGGGTGCAGGTGGCCTGGGATTGGTGTGGGCTCCGAAGATACAATTTGACTAGTTTGATGGGGAGGGTGATTGCCGATTTGTTAAGTTGGATACCCTCCCTCTGTCATTAGTGGGCCGGGTGCAGGTAGTTAAAATGAATGTGTTACCGTGATTCTTGTTCTTATGCCAGTGTCTGCTGAAATCCTTCTTCGGGGGATGGACAAATTGATCTCGTTTATCTGGGGTTGGGAGGAGGTGGCCAGGATTAGGAGGGTGGTCTTGCAGAAAGGGTGACAGGCGGGGGAGGGGGGGGGGGGGGGGTTCTAGGCCTCCCAAACGTACTGTACTACTGCTGGGCGGTGAATAGGGAGAAGGTGTGGGGCTGGACCAATGAGGGGGAGGTTAAGATGGAGGAGGGCTCGTGTAGAGGGTCAGGGTTGCGGGCGCTGGTAATGGCGCTTATCTGAAGGCTCCAGGAAGGTATTCGGTGGTGGCTTTGAAGATCTGGAAGTGGTTTAGGCAATGTTTTAAACTGGGGGCCGAGTCAGGGGGATGCTGATTAGGGGGAATCATGGGTTCGAGTCGGGGAGAATGGATGTGAGCTTTCGGAGATGGAACAAGAGGAGGAATCAAGGAAATGAAGGACATGTTTCTTGGGGGGCGATTTGCGAGTCTGGAGAGGTGAGAGGGAAGTATGGATTGGCGCAGGGGGGGTTTAGGTTTCTGCAGGCTCAGGATTTCACAAGGAAGGTGTTCCAGGCTTCCCCAATAGCATTGGCCTCCTCATTGCAGGAGGTGGTGCTGTCAGCGGAAGTGCTGGAGAGAGGGGGTTGTTTTTGTGACCTATGGGAGGATCCTGGAGAAGGACAGGGTGTTCATGGAGGGGATTAAGGCAAAGTGGGAGGAGGAGCTGGAGGGACGCACGTGGGTGTTTGCGATGGAAGAGGGATTGTGGTGTGAGGTGCGACGGAGGGTAAATAGCTCGACCTCGTGTGAAGGCTGTGGCTGATATAGTTGAAAGATGTACATAAGGCGCACTCACAAAATCAAATATGAGTCGGCTGTTTGATGGGGTGGAGGAAGTCTGTTGGCGATGTGGGTGGGGCCCCAAAAACCACATTCATATGTTTTGGTCCTGCCCGAAGCTGGAAACATTTTGGAAGATGGTATTTAGCACAGTCTCAGGGGTCTTGCATGGGTGCGAGTTGCAGGCGGGAGCGGGGCGGATGTTTAAGCCTTTGCCTCGCAGGCAGGTCCTATTGGAGTGAATGTCAGTCTCGTCACCCTGTGCCTCAGCGTGGCAGGGGGACCTGTTGGAGCTTTTGACCCTGGAGAAGGTGAAGTTTGAGCTGAAGGGGGTGAAGGAGGGGTCTACAATTGTTGGGGTTTAGAGATATAGATGTTTACAGCATCGGCCCAGCTTGTCCATGCTGCCCAGTTTCTATCACTAAGCTAGTCCCACTTGCCTGCATTTGGCCCATATCCCTCTATACCCACCCTGCCCATGTAACTGTCTAACTTAATTGTACCCGCCTCTACCATTGCCTCTGGCAGCTCATTCCAGATGCTCACCACCTGTGTGAAAATATTTTCCCTCTGGTCTCTTTTGTATCTCTCCCTTCTCATTTTAAACCGATGCCCTCTAGTTCCAGACTCCTCTACCTTTGAATCATAGAATTTACAGAGCAGAAGGAGGCCATTCGGCCAATTGAGTCTGCACTGGCCCTTACAAAGAGCACCCTACTGAAGCCCAGGTATCTACCCCATCCCCGTAACCCAGTAACCCCCACTTAACATTTTTTGGACCCTAAGGGTAATTTAGCGTGGCCAATCCACCTAACCCGCACATCTTTGGACTGTGAGAGGAAACCGGAGCAGCCGGAGGAAACCCACGCAGACAGGGGAGGATGTACAGACTCCACACAGACAGTGACCCAGCCGGGAATTGAACCTGGGATCCTGGAGATGTGAAACAACTGTGCTAACTACTATGCTACCGTGCGGCCCTTTGGGAAAAGATGTTCACTATCGACCATATCTATGCTCCTCATTATTTTATAGACCTCTGTAAGATCATCCCTAAGCCTCCATTCCCTCCAGGTGAGAAAAGTCCCAGCCTATCCAGCCACTCCTTATAACTCAGACCTTCAAGTCCTGGTAGCATCCTCGTAAATCTCCTCTGCACTTTTTCTACCGGACTCACCTGATGGAGAAGCTGAGCTCCAAAAGCTAGTGACTCCAAACAAAGCTGTTGGACTTTAACCTGGTGTTGTGAGAATTCTTACTGTGCCCGCTCCAGTCAAACGCGACATCTCCACATCACGGCACTCTTTCTAGTTTACCAATATCCTTCCTATAATAGGGTGACCAGAACTGAACGCAGTATTCCATGTGTGGTCTTACCAATGTCTTGTACAACTTCAACAAGACGTCCCAACTCCTGTATTCAATATTCTGACCAATAAAACCTAGCATGCTGAATGCCTTCTTCACCACCCTGCCCACCTGCTACACCACCTTCAAGGAGCTATGAACCTGTACCCTTAGATCTCTTTGTTCTTGAACTCTCCCCAACTCCCTACCATTAACTGAGTAGGTCCTGCCCTGATTTGATTGACCAAAATGAATCACCTCACATTTATCCAAATTAAACTCCATCTGCCATTCATCAGCCCACTGGCCCGATTGGTCAAGAACCTGTTGCAATCTTATATAACCTTCACTTTGCCACCAAACTTGGTTTGTTCATCATGCACTTTCGGGAGTTGGTTACCATTGACTGTTGAGGGGACGGGTGTATGTGGGTTTGGGGGAGACTTTTAATTTTTATATTGTTTGGGTTATTTTTGTTTCTCGTTTGTATGGTGAAAATGATGCAAATATGGCGAATAAAACTATTTTTCAAAAAGTATGAAAAGAATTAATAAAGTGAGCGTTGGTCCACAACAAGCTTAAATTGCTCCATGCTGTGGTCGCTATCACTAAAATGCTGCTTGTCAGGATTGGTTGCTAAAATGCTCCCCCATCAACACCTCAACCACCTGTCCAACTTCATTTCCAAGAATTAGGTCCAGCATTGGTCCGGTAACTATAGACCAGTGAGCCTTACTTCTGTTGTGGGCAAAGTCTTGGAAAGGATTATAAGAGATAGGATTTATAATCATCCAGAAAGGAATAATTTGTTTAGGGATAGTCAACACGGTTTTGTGAAGGGTAGGTCTTGCCTCACAAACCTTATTGAGTTCTTTGAGAAGGTGACCAAACAGGTGGACGAGGGGACAGCAGTTGATGTGGTGTATATGGATTTCAGTAAAGCGTTTGATAAGGTTCCCCACGGTAGGCTATTGCAGAAAATACAGAGGCATGGGATTCAGGGTGATTTAACAGTTTGAATCAGAAATTGGCCAGCTGTAAGAAGACAGAGGGTGGTGGTTGATGGGAAATCTTCAGCCTGGAGTTCAGTTACTAGTGGTGTACCACAAGGTCTGTTTTGGGGCCACTGCTGTTTGTTATTTTTATAAATGACCTGGAGGAGGGCTTAGAAGGATGGGTGAGTAGATTTGCGGATGACACTAAAGTCGGTGGAGTTGTGGACAGTGCAGAAGGATGTTGCAGGTTACAGAGGGACAATAAGCTGAGAGCTGGGCTGAGAAGTGGCAAATGGAGTTTAATGCAGAAAAGTGTGAGGTGATTCATTTTGGAAGGAGTAACAGGAATACAGAGTTCTGGGCTAATGGTAAGATTCTTGGTAGTGTGGATGAGCAGAGAGATCTCGGTGTCCATGTACATAGATCCCTGAATGTTGCCACCCAGGTTGATAGGGTTGTTAAGAAGGCTTACGGTGTGTTAGCTTTTATTGGTAGAGGGATTGAGTTTCGGATCCATGAGGTCATGTTGCAGCTGTACAAAACTCTGGTGCGGCTGCATTTGGAGTATTGCGTGCAGTTCTGGTCGCCGCATTATAGGAAGGATGTGGAAGCATTGGAAGGGTGCAGAGGAGATTTACCAGGATGTTGCCTGATATGGAGGGAAGATCTTATGAGGAAAGGCTGAGGGACTTAAGGCTGTTTTCGTTAGAGAGAAGAAGGTTAAGAGGTGACTTAATTGAGGCATACAAGATGATCAGAGGATTAGATAGGGTAGACAGTGAGAGCCTTTTTCCTCGGATGGTGATGGCTAGCACGAGGGGACATAGCTTTAAATTGAGGGGAGATAGATATAGGACAGATGTCAGAGGTAGGTTCTTTACTCAGAGAGTAGTAAGGGCGTAGAATGCCCTGCCTGCAACAGTAGTGGACCGCCAACATTAAGAGCATTTAAATGGTCATTGGATAAACATATGGATGATAAGGGAACAGTGTAGATGGGCTTTAGATTGGTTTCACAGGTCGGCACAACATCGAGGTCTGTAGGACCTGTACTGCGCTGTAATGTTCTATTGCACTGACCCTTGTTGGACCCTCTACATATTGAGCTAAGATGTTCTCCTCCATACATTTTAAGAACTTCACTCCATCTAAGCCCTTTTTTTTGTAAATAGTTTTTATTGAAAAATTTTGAATTTATACAACAATAACACACCATTGTAAAATACCAAAAATAACAATAATATTAACAATCATAAACATTCACCCCACCCCCATGCAAAACACAGCATTTTAACAACAACGCAAATTAACACAATATAAAGTTACAGAATAGAAACTACAATAAGGAACACCCCCCCCCCCCCCCCCCCCCCCCCGGGTTGCTGCTGCTATTGACCAAGATACCTATCTTTGAGCCAGGAAGTCCAGAAAAGGCTGCCATCGTTTATAGAACCCTTGTATTGATCCTCTCAGGACAAATTTGACCCATTCCAGTTTTATAAATCCCGCCATGTCACTGATCCAGGTCTCCACACTTGGGGGCCTTGCATCCTTCCACTGTAGCAGAATCCTTCGATGGGCTACTAGGGACGCAAAGGCCAGGACACCGGCCTCTTTTGCCTCCTGCACTCCCGGCTCTACCGGAACTCCAAAAATCGCGAGTCCCCACCCTGGTTTGACCCTGGATCCGACCACCCTCGACACCGTCCCCGCCACCCCCTTCCAGAATTCTTCCAGTGCTGGGCATGCCCAGAACATATGGGCATGATTCGCTGGACTCCCCGAACACCTGGTGCACCTGTCCTCACCCCCAAAGAACTTACTCATCCTGGCCCCGGACATGTGGGCCCGGTGCAGCACCTTAAATTGGATGAGACTAAGCCTCGCACATGAGGAGGAAGAGTTGACTCTCTCCAAGGCATCCGCCCAAGTCCCGTCCTCTATCTGCTCCCCGAGTTCCTCCTCCCATTTAGCCTTCAGCTCCTCCACTGACGACTCCTCCACCTCCTGCATTACCTTATAGATGTCAGACACCTTCCCCTCTCCGACCCACACCCCCGAAAGCACTCTGTCCATCGTCCCCTGCGAGGGCAGCAAAGGGAATCCCTCTACCTGTCGCCTAGCAAACGCCTTTACCTGCAAGTATCTGAACATGTTCCCTTGGGGAAGGCCAAATTTATCTTCCAGTTCCCCCAGGCCCGCAAACCTCCCACCAATAAACAGGTCTCTCAATTTGCTGATGCCCGCCCTTTGCCACCCCCTAAATCCCCCATCCTTGTTCCCCGGGATGAACCGATGGTTGCCACCCAGTGGAGCCTCCATCGAGCCCCCTGTTTCCCCCCTATGCCGCCTCCACTGTCCCCAGATTCTTAGGGTCGCCGCCACCAGCGGGCTCGTGGTAAACCACTTAGGGGAGAGCGGCAACGGCGCCGTTACCATGGCACCCAGGCTCGTACCTCTACATGACGCCATCTCCACTCTTTTCCACTCCATCTAAGCCCTTAACACCATGACTATCCCAATTAATTAAAAAAAATATATTTTTTATTCTCCTCTTTCACATTTTCTCCCAAATTTACACCCAACAATAAATAATAATCAGTAACAAATGTAATGTCAATCCCCATATCAATGACAACGATCCCATCCTCCCATCAAACCCCAGCCATAAACATAACATAAACAAATGACAAAAAGGAATCAGGAATCACCCATAGTCACCATTAACACATACAGTCCCTCTCCCCCAACCCTCCCAGCCAATCTTCCCCTAATGTTCAATAAGATCCAATTCTCGAAAGTGCACAATGAATAACGCCCATGAATTGTAGAACATCTTCATCCTACCCCAAAGTTCAAATTTGACCTTTTCAAGCGTTAAGAATTCCAGCAGGTCCCCCACCACGCCAGGGCACAGTGTGGTGAGGTTGATCTCCACCCTAACAGGATCCGCCTTCGGGCGATCAACAAGGCGAAGGCTATAACATCTGCCTCCGCACCCGTTTCCAACCCCAGCTGGTCCGACACCCCGAATATGGCCTCCTGAGTGCCGAGATCCAGTTTCACGTGCACCACTTTAGAGATTACCCTAAACACCTCCTTCCAGTAATCCTCCAGCTTTGGACAGGACCATAACATATGAATGTGGTTTACGCCCCCCCCCCCACCCCATAACGTTCACACACATCTTTTACCCCCTCAAAGATCCAGCTCATCCTCGCCCTTGTACAATGCGCTCTATTCACCATCTTCAGCTGTATCAGCCCCAACCTCACACACGAGGTGGAGGTGTCTAGCAGACTATCCAAATTAAAGTTGAGAAAGTTGAAATCACCTAATGCAGTTACCCTATTATCATTGATACACGCCTCTGCGGATTGTGCACATGCTTGTTCCTCAATTTCCAGCTGACTGTCTGGGGATCTATAATAAACACCTAGCAATGTGGCTGTCCGTTTTTTATTTCTAAACTCTGTCCACAAAGCTTTATATGATGCCCCCATTAATATATCATCTCTCCTTACTGCTGTAACTGGCTCCTTTTTAAAATAAATCTTCCAATATAGTGACTTTCAAACTCTCTCTTTTATGGTAGTTCCAGCCAGAGGCTGCGGTTTGTCTGTACTTCTACTTTCAGGGTCTGCACATTGAGGTGTGAGACTCCACAGGTGAAGTGAAGAATTAATTTGTTTTACTAACTCACGGTGGTAGCTCCTGAACAAAGGGTCAACTCTGGTCATATGACTTGTGGCAACCATCTTTTTTGGTTCAGCAGTAAGTTCCCCCAAAAAAGCAGAATAAAGCTCTTTTTATTTATTTTTTCATGTCCCAGTGATCCAAAGGTTCTTCAGTACTGTATCACATGAACACATTTTTTTTCTGAATTCTGTCTCCTCAACAGATCACCCCTGGCATGGAAGAGCCAAAGAATGACAATCATGAGTTTCCCATTGTCATGAGAGAGGAAAACAGGAGGAGAAGAAGGAAGATGCGAGCCAACACAAGCAGGAACATGCAGTACTATTCTCTGGAGCAGCTAGCCATTGAGTTTGTCTTACCTACGCGCAACAAGTTCAATAATGACCATGAGAAGGTCTCCCTGGAGGTGGCTGGGAATTACACAGTAGAGCAACTGAAAGCCAAGGTTTGGGTGAAAGCTGGTGGAATCAGTGCTTGCCCGGATTTCTATCGGAAGCTTAGCCCGGACCAGTTCAGGTTAATGTACCAGAAGAAGGGGCAGCTGTACGAGATATACGACAAACACCAGGTGATCCAAACGCTGGACTGCATTAACTACTGGAAGGCGCTGCAGAAAAGCAACGGCAAGATTCACTTGGTCCAGAAAACAAAAGCCTCCAAGGAATCCTTGCAGTTGCAGAATGACCTGAACTACCTGATTGGCTACGATGTCACTGATGTGAGCAATGTCCATGATGACGAGCTGGAATTTACTCGGCGGAAGCTGATTACCCCTCAGCTGAATGAAGTGTCCACCAGGGACGCAAGACTGTACTCAATGGACCCTTGGATCATCTCCAAGCCCTTGCCTGAATATCTGCTGAGCAAGATCTGCAATAATAACATTTTCATAATTATTCACAGGGGGACGACAAGTCTGACTATAAAGGTTTCCATTGATGAGACGCCACAAAGCATTCTGAAGAACTTCTTCAAAAAGATGGCCAACAAAAAGGGGCTGCTGGACATTGCTGAGAGCCATAATGAGGAAGACTTTGTTCTTAGGGTCTGTGGCAGGGAGGATTACATAGTTGGTGACAACCCAATCAAGGACTTCCACTGGGTGAGGAGCTGCCTGAAGAATGGTGAAGAAATTCATTTTGTCCTGGACCTGCCCCCAGACCCAGCTCTAGATGAAGTTCAGAAGGAAGAGTGGCCTCTTGTGGACGACTGTACTGGGGTCACTGGATCACATGAGCAATTAACCCTGGAAGGAAGAGATCATGACAAAGTATTCACCATATCTCTCTGGGATTGCAACAGAAAGTTCAGGGTCAAGATTACAGGGATTGATATTCCTGTGCTCCCAAAAAACACAGAACTTACTGTCTTTGTTGAGGCTAGTATACTGCATGGGCAGCAGGTGCTTGCACAACAAAGGACCGCTACAAAAGCCTTTACTGAAGAAGTGCTGTGGAATGTTTGGCTTGAATTTGATATTAAAGTCAAGGACCTGCCCAGAGGGGCACGACTGAATCTTCAAGTTTACTGTGGTAAGGCACCGGCACAAGGTGCGAGGGGTGCATTTCAATCGCAAGATGATAACATGTGGGACATCAAGAGTAAGAACCATATGCTGTATTACGTCAACCTGTTGGTGATTAACCATCGATCTCTCCTTCGACAAGGAGAGTATGTACTTCACATGTGGAAGATTCCTGATAAAGGTGAAGAACAAGGCACCATTGAAGCTGACAAGCTCACATCAGCAACCAATCCTGACAGGCAGACCTCCATGGCCATTTGCATCCTGCTGGACCGGTACAATTACCCAATTGCTCTTCCACGAAGCTGTCATGACCCCGAGATTGAGCGGTCAGGCCACGAGATGCACAGTCAGCTGCGCAAACAATTTGAAGAGATCATCAGCACTGACCCTTTGAACCCACTGAGCATAGAGGACAAAGAATTGTTGTGGCACTTCAAACACGAATGCCTGAGGCAGCCGAAGGCCTACCCCAAGTTTCTTAGCTCAGTCAAATGGGGACAACAGGAGGTAGTGCTGAAAACTCACCAGCTTTTAGACAGACAGGACATTTGGGACAGAAGTCCCTTGGATGTGGGACTTGCAATGCAGCTTCTGGATTGCCGATTTTCAGATGAACAGGTTCGGGCATTGGCCATTCAAAAGCTGGAGACACTTGACAATAGTGAGGTGCTACGTTATCTCTTACAGTTGGTCCAGGTAAACTAACCTTCCATTCTACATGTGGTGCAATGATGCAGTAAGTCTACAGGTCTGTCTGATAAAGGTAGTAATTTGTGTTGCACAATACCATGAAAACCAAAGACCTCAGGCCCTATCAATTAGTCAGTGCTAAGTTAGTAGATATCAGTAAAGGCTGTCGTATTATTGTATCCATAGGCAGAAGAGGGGGAAAGTCAATCAATGGTTCATTGCTGCTCAGTGCCTTGAAGGTAAATGTGTAGCGATCCTTGAGTCTGGAATTGAGCTCATTTTTGGTAACTACCCACATCAGTCTCCCTGCACTAGCCACCATACACGGTGAATGGCTAATTATTTGGTGCTTAAGAAACAAGACTCTGGCAAATGTGAGCTACTTGAGGATATCAGAGCGGTGGGAGATATTCACGGAGAAGATGGAGAGTGTTCAGAACAAATATGTTCCTGGAAAGAAAGCTGGTGGGACTCCCAAACCTAGGCTGCACCACCCACCCCCACCCACTACCTGACGGCAAGGAAGATAGAATAGGAGAAGATAAAAAGAGGGAAGCTTGTAACAGATACTGAGAGCTCAATAATTCAAAAAGCCTGGAGGAGCTTAGAAAGTGCAGGAGTGAAATGCAAAAGAAAATTAGGAAACTAGTAAGAGAGCATGAAAGATATTGGTAAGCAGAATAGCGGAAAACCAAAGATGTCTGTGGTGACACTCTCTTTAAGGGTAGCACAGGCCATGTGACTTTTACTCAGCTGTGTTGCCCCTAAAGAGACAAGCCCCACAAAGGGCAAACACAAATGGCAATAAATAATGAGTAAGAGGATTACTAAGAGTAAGGCGGAGGCGAGAACTCTGTATGTGGACATGGAAGGGTTCGTAACAAATACTTTATTCTTGTCTTTGTGAAATAAATGTAAACATTTTAATTAAGGAGGTGAAATGTGTAATATTGGATAGTTGTAACATAGAGAGAGAGGAAATATTAAGGAGTTTAGCATAGTTGAAAGTGGAGATATCGCCACTGGGCCCAAATAGAATGTATCCCACATTGTTAAAAAAAGGCAAGGGAGGAAGTAGCGGAATTTCCAACCATCACTTTCCAATCCACTCTGGCTAAAGGCACAGAATTCCTATAGTGCAGAAAGAGGCATTTGGCTCATCAAAAATGCACTAATCCTTCAAAAGAGCACCCTATCTAGGTCCGCTCCTCCACTCTATCCCCAGAACCCGTGTAAAGTGCACATCTATGGACTGTGGGAGGAAACCAGAACACCTGGAGGAAACCCATGCAGACAGTCACCCAAGGCCGGAATTGAACTTGGGTCCCTGGTGCTGTGAGGCAACAGTGCTAACTATTGTGCCACCATATCAGAGTGACAGATTAAGTAATCCCAGGACAGTCTAACCTAGGTGGTGGGAAAATTAGTAGAAACATTCTCAGAGAGAGTAAACATTAGTAATTTAGAAAGGCACTGATTAATCCAAAATTGTCAGCATGGATTTGTTAAGAGAAGGTGGTGTATGACTCTGATTAACTTAATTGTTTTGAGAGGATAACCTGTTTGACATAATGCAGTGACAACAGTGTGCATCATAAGCAAGATTCACTGCAGCAACTCAATAAGCCGACTTCAACAACACCTTCCAAACCCGTGACATCTACTACCGAGAAGGCCAAGAGCAGTAGACGGGAACACCACCACCTTCAAGTTTGCCCCCAAGCCACTCGCCATCCTGACTTGTAAATATATCACCGTTGCCTCACTGTCGCTGAGCCCAATCCTGGAACTCTCTCCCTAACAGCACTGTAGGTTCAAGAAAGCAGCTCATCACCACTTTCTCTGGGGCAGTTAGGGCTGGGCAACAAACATAGTTGTGGAAGAAATGCTCACATTGTATGAAATCATTTTTTAAAAAACTTACACTCTTCACTCTAACGCTCCATGTCCCTGGCATTTGTGACCATTTTTCCCGAAGCTGCTGAATCCAGAACTCAAGGGCAGCGGCCACATTCCTTACTGGGTTAAAAGGAAACTCACTGGCCCTTTCTTATAGATCATATAGACCAGTTGGCAGTGACGTGGGTAAAAGTCCAGGTCTTCAGGTGATGGGCAGCTGGGAGCTGCTGTGTAGCTGTCTGGTTGGGAAAAGGGAACTTAGCATCTTGTGTTTCGGAGGTTTTTTTTGTTGCTTATATTACAATATTATTGCCATTGTTACCCCTGGACTCGACCATTCTGATGTTTTCCTGGTTGGTTTCCTATTTCCACCCTGTATAAGCTTGGACTCATTTAAAACTCTGCTGCCCTGTCTTGTTAATCCATCACCCCTGTCTCTGCTCACAAATCCACATTGTCACTCAGCTAAATCGCTGGCTTATAAAGCAGACCAAGCAGGCCAGCAGCACGGTTCGATTCCCATACCAGCCTCCCCGAACAGGCGCCGGAATGTGGCGACTAGGGGCTTTTCACAGTAACTTCATTGAAGCCTACTCGTGACAATAAGCAATTTTCATTTCATTTCATTTCACCCAGTTAAACAACTCCCTGATTTTAAAATTCTCATTTCAAATTCCTCGAAGAATTTTCCCCCACCATGTCTCTTGCCCTCTTTCAGTTCAAAACACTCCCAAGATTCCTGTGCTTCTCTGATTCTGACCTTTACCACATCAGAAATGTCTTTCTCTTCCACCCCCCCCCCCCCCCCCCCACCACCCCCCCCCCCCCCCCCCCCCCCCCCCCCCACCACCCACTGCCCTCCTTTGGTGGCTGTGTCTTCAGTTTCCAAAGCCCACAGCTCTGGAATTCCCACCCAAAACCTCTCCATTTCTCTAATTCTCATCCATTCTTTAGGATGCCACTTAAAACTTGACTCTTTGACCAGGTTTACGGCCACTTGCCCTTCTATCTCCTTATGTAGCTCAGTATCAAATGTTGTCTAACACAGTGGCACAGTGGTCAGCACTGTTACCTCACAATGTCAGGAATACGGGTACGATTCCGGCCTTGGGCGAATGTGTGGAGTTTGCACGTTCTCTCCATGAATGCATGGGTTTCATCCGGGTGCTCCGGTTTCCTCCCACAGTCCAAAGGTGCGCAGGTTACATGAATTGGCCATGCTAATTTGGCCCTTAGTGACCAGGGATGTGCAGGTTAGGTTGCAGGATTATGGGGATAGGGTGGGCGAGTGGACCTGGGTGGAGTCCTCTTTTGGAGGCTTGGCGCAGACTCGGGCTGAATGGCTTCCTTCTGCACTGTAGGAATTCTATGATTCTGTGGCTTAGAAGAAGATGGTCACAAATTGCATGAGAATACCAACAGCTACAAATTCACCTCCATGTTACATTTCATCCTGACTTGGAAATATATGACTGTTCCTTCACTGTTGCTTGATCAAAATCCTGGACAGCACTGAGAGTGTACCTCCACCGCAGTGATTTTAGAAGGCAGCTCACCACCACCTTCTCAAAGACAATTGGGGATGGACAATAAATGCTGGCCTAGCCATAACACCCACATCCAGGGACAAATAGAAAAAGTGTGAGTTGTTGTTGCTTTGTGTCCCTCCCTGAGACTTGTGTGCTTATTCACATATTAAATTAAACTGATTTCAGGCAGTCAAGTTTGAGCCCTACCATGACAGTGCCCTCGCTCGATTTCTTCTCCAACGAGCATTAAGAGTGAGTATAAATTCTCCCTTTTTAGATTGGAAGAACATGTTTTTATTCTATTCCATCCCCAAATAATTTTCTCTTTTAAAAACTTGCCTGACCTTTTAATTTTGACCTGTTGCTAGAGTAAACGAACTGGACATTTTCTGTTCTGGTTTCTGAGGAGTGAGGTGGCTGAGTCGATGCACTATCGGCAGCGCTATGCCGTCATTCTGGAGGCCTACCTCCGAGGCTGTGGGACAGCCATGCTGATGGATTTCATGAGGCAGGTCAAGGTGATGGAAGCTCTGCACAAAGTCACATTGGAGATAAAGAACGTCACTGCTGAAAAGTATGACGTTTCTGCTCAAGGTATGTTTATACATTTTTGGCTTCAATGGGGTGATGCGCCAAGTCCTAGCCAGAATGGAGATGATTGGATGAATCAGGTAATGAAGGAGCTGTGCTCCGAAAGCTAGTGACTCCAAACAAACCTGTTGGACTTAGCCTGGTGTTGTAAGACTTCTTACTGGGACTATTGTCTGGCTTATTCCCCAGGGCAATGCTTCGATCAATCAGAATTAACCTGCCTGGTTTAAATTTCAACAAATCTTGATAGTTTACTGTCAGTCATCAGTTAACTGGTGCATCCACCATGGCAACACCTCTAACAACCAACACTTTCTTCTCATGAAGTATAAATTGTAGTTCCCTTTACATTTGGTAATCTTGTGAATTGTCCTGATGAGTACAAGAGGAAAAGCTTTGACAGCATGTATCTCTTCAGCAATATAAAAGAAAGAGATATTCGGACAGGAGACCAAAAGCTTGGCCAAAGTGGTGGATTGCAAGGAGTGTCTGAAAGCAGGAGAGGGCATTGAAGAGGTAGAGGAGTTAAGGCAGTGCATTCAGTGGCCTAGGAAGTTGAAGCCATGGCTGCCAATAGTAGAGGGAAGGGTTGGGGGTTATACAAGAGGCCAGAATTCAGGAGGGGTTGATAATGCTGGTGGGTGGGGTGGGGGTGTATGTCTGGAGGAAAAAATGGTGATAAGAAGGTGCAAGTTCATGAAGAGATTTAAACATCAGGATAAGCATTTTTATTTTAATATGATGGTGGGAGTGGGAAGCAATGTGGGAGAAAAAAGACAAGATGACGATTGGAAGGGACTTGAAGCTCAACAGGAACATAGAACATAGAGTGCAGAAGGAGGCCATTCGGCCCATCGAGTCTGCACCGGCCCACTTAAGCCCTCACATCCACCCTATCCCCGTAACCCAATAACCCCTTCTAATCGTTTTTGGTCACTAAGGACAATTTAGCATGGCCAATCCACCTAACCTGCACGTCTTTGGACTGTGGGAGGAAACCGGAGCAAACCCACGCATACACTGGGAGAATGTGCAAACTCCACGCAGACAGTGACCCTGGGGAATCGAACCTGGGACGCTGTGAAGCCACCGTGCTATCCACTTGTGCTACCAGGCTGCCCCTAAAGGACAACAGAGCTTTGGTTGAACTGATGTTTATGGAGGATGAAAGGGCAATGATGCAGCAGGTTATATTAACATGGATGGTCTTTGTGATGGAGGATTCATGGTGAGAAGATATGCCCAGGGTAAAATATGATTTGGAAATTATAAAGAGTCTTGTTCTGTTTGAGACAGTGGCCAAGAAGAAGGATGGAATCAGTGACAAGGGTACAATGTTTATGGCTTTGACCTTCCCAATGTTTAACTTGAGTAAATGAAGTCTTATCCAAGACTGAAGTTCAGCCATTTGGTCTGAGAACACAAAGATAGAGGATGGGTCCAAAGAGGTGGTGGAGGAATAGAGCTAGGTGTTATCAGTGTAAATGTGGACACTGACACCTTGTCTGACGATGGTGATGCCAAGGAACAGCAAGTAGATGAGTAATCGGAGAGAGACAAAGATAGATCCTTAGGGAATAGGAAGTGAAGATATGAAGGTAAGAAGAGAAGGTACAAGTGAAGTCAAGCGAGGAGAGTGACCATTGATTTGAACAAAGGAAGAAAGATGCTTGAGATAAATAGTGTGGGAAATCATCTCAAAGACTAATGCTAAAAACCTAATACTAGAGCTCCAAAGATAGAGTTGTGGGAAAGATTAACACAAATTTGTTAGAATCCCTACAGTGCAGGAGGGCATTTGACCCATTGAGGCTGCACCGACCTTCTGAAAGAGCACCCTACCTAGGCCCACTCCCCCACCCTATTCCCATAATCTCATCTAACCTCCACATCTTTGGATACTAAGGGGCAATTTAGCATGGCTAATTCACTTAACCTGCATATCTTTGAGAGGAAACCGGAGCACCCGGAGGAAACCCATGGGAGAAGGTGCAAATTCCACACCGTCACCCAAGGCCGGAAATGAACCCAGTTTTCCTTGGTGCTGTGAGGTAGCAGTGCTAACCACTGTGCCATGGTTCCATAAATGTTCAAGGACTTTGCAGAGGAAAGAAGATTGGAGATGGGATTAAAAACTTTCAAGGAATGAGGGGTCAAACATTATTTATTTTGTGTAGGGTGGGGAGGTGAGAACAGTTTTGAAAGAAAAAGGGACAATGCCTGGGGAGAGGAAAGTATTTGCAACGCCAGCGCAGATGAGTGAGATAAGGAAGTTGTTGAAGAAAGTATTGGGAATGGGGTCAAAGGTGCAGGTACTGGGTCCGGTAAAGAAAACGAGCTGAGAAAGGACATGAGGGAAAATAGGAGAGAAACTAAAGAAAGATGTGGGCTCAAGGCCAGGGCAAGGGGTATTTGTGGAGGTTTGGTGATTTGGCGAAGCTTAAGAGGCAGCTCTAGAATTAAAAAGGCATCTCAATTATAAAACCATAGGATAAGGGCGGCATGTGGCCCAGTGGTTAGCATTGCTGCCTACGGCGCTGAGGACCCAGGTTCGAATCCCGGCCCTGAGTCACTGTCCGTGGGGACTTTGCACATTCTCCCCGTGTCTGCGTGGGTTTCAACCCCACAACCCAAAGATGTGCAGGGTAGGTGGATTGGCCATGCTAAATTGCCCCTTAATTGGAAATAAATAAATAATTGGATATTCTAAATTTATAAAAAATAAATAAATAAAACCGTAGGATTGTTACAGCAAAGAAGAGGCCATTCAATCTGTCACATCTGTGCCCGTTCTCTACAACAGCAACTCATCTATAGTCCCACTCTCCTGCCCTTCCTTCACAGCCTTGAAAATGTTCTCTTTTCAGGTGCTTATCCAATTCCTCTTTGAAAGCCACGATTAAATCTGCCTCCACCACACATTCAGACAGTGCACTCTTCTGGGAAGAACAGTTGCACTGTGGTTTCACAGCGCCAGGGTCCCAGGTTCGATTCCCCACTGGGTCACTGTCAGCGCGGAACCTGCACATTCTCCCCGTGTCTGTGTGGGTTCCTCTGGGTGCTCCGGTTTCCTCCCACAATCCAAAGACGTGCAGGTTAAGTGGATTGACCATGTCAAATTGCCCTTAGTGACCAAAAAGGTTAGGAGGGGTTATTGGGTTACGGGGATAGGGTGGAAGTGAGGGCTTAAGTGGGTCGGTGCAGACTCGATGGGCCGAATGGCCTCCTTCTGCACTCTATGTTCTATAGATCCTAACCATTCACTACATAAAACAGGCTTTCCTCATGTCATTAGAACATAGAACATAGAACGATACAGCGCAGTACAGGCCCTTCGGCCCACGATGTTGCACCGACATGGGAAGTCAAAAACTAAAGGCCATCTAACCTACACTATGCCATTATCATCCATATGCTTATCCAATAAACTTTTAAATGCCCTCAATGTTGGCGAGTTCACTACTGTTGCAGGTAGGGCATTCCACGGCCTCACCACTCTTTGCGTAAAAAACCTACCTCTGACGTCTGTCCTATATCTATTACCCCTCAATTTAAGGCTATGTCCCCTCGTGCTAGCCACCTCCATCCGCGGGAGAAGGCTCTCACTGTCCACCCTATCTAACCCTCTGATCATTTTGTATGCCTCTATTAAGTCACCTCTTAACCTTCTCTCTAACGAAAACAACCTCAAGTGCATCAGCCTTCCCTCATAAAATTTTCCCTCCATACCAGGCAACATCCTGGTAAATCTCCTCTGCACCCGTTCCAAAGCTTCCACGTCCTTCCTATAGTGAGGCGACCAGAACTGTACGCAATACTCCAAATGCGGCCGTACCAGAGTTTTGTACAGCTGCAACATGACCTCATGGCTCCGGAACTCAATCCCTCTACCAATAAAGGCCAACACACCATAGGCCTTCTTCACAACCCTATCAACCTGGGTGGCAACTTTCAGGGATCTATGTACATGGACACCGAGATCCCTCTGCTCATCCACACTGCTAAGAATTTTACCATTAGCCAAATATTCCGCATTCCTGTTATTCTTTCCCAAGTGACTCACCTCACACTTCTCTACATTAAACTCCATTTGCCACCTCCAGCCCAGCTCTGCAGCTTATCTATGTCCCTCTGTAACCTGCAACATCCTTCCACACTGTCTACAACTCCACCGACTTTATTGTCGTCTGCAAATTTACTCACCCAACCTTCTGTGCCCTCCTCTAGGTCATTTATAAAAATGACAAACAGCAACGGCCCCAGAACAGATCCTTGTGGTACGCCACTCGTAACTGAACTCCATTCTGAACATTTGCCATCAACCACCACCCTCTGTCTTCTTTCAACTAGCCAATTTCTGATCCACATCTCTAAATCACCCTCAATCCCCAGCCTCCGTATTTTCTGCAATTCACCATTGTTCCTTTTCCCATGGTAACAAAGTAACTTCATGAGCTTTTTGCTCTAGATGTTGGAGGCAAGAGTGCAGAGGAGGCAGGTTTAAAGAGATGGCTGATTGTGAAGGAATGAAGCCAGGGGTTATCTCTGGAAGTCTGTTGGAGGATCCTGGAGTAGTGAGTGTGTTTGCCAGAGGAAACAGTGGCTGATATGGTGCAGCCACATCTGTTGATGAAGGCTGAGCCGGTTGTGTTCCAGATGTGATCAAATCTGCACTCCCTTGAACTGAATACCTGGGATTTGACTGGGATATAAAATATATAAAGAAAAGATCTAACAACTGGAATAGGTGCAGTGTAAACCAGGAGTGAGAGGGAAGAAAATAAGGACTGTAGCACCTATTGCAACGTCAGGGTTGCCAAAGGACAATGAAATACTTTCAAGTGTAGACACTACTGTAATGTAGGAAACACAGCAGCCAGTTTGCACATAAAAACCTCCCACAAACAGCAATGTGATAATGACAAGGTAATCTATATATATTTTTAAAGACGTCGATTGAAGCATAGTATAGATATTGACCAGGACACCAGGGATAACGCTGTTGCCCTTTATCAAAGTAGTTCCATGGGATGCTTTATGTTTACCCGAGGGAGCAGACATGGCCTGGGGTCAATGTCTTATCTGAAAGATGTCACCCCTGACAGTGCAGCACTCTTCCAGTCCCACATTGTTTGCTCTCAAAGTCTCCAGAGTGGGATTTGAACTGACTGACTCGAAGATGAGAGTTCTACCAACTGAGCTGACACGGGAGTGCTCTTTTCATTAAAGCTGACAAGTATCTGATTTTTTTCCCTGATTTTTATATTGTTTGTAGCGATCTCTCAGTTGAGACACAAACTTGAGAAGCTCCAATCAACTGGTTTTCCTGAATGTTTCCGGGTTCCTTACGATCCTGGACTCCGTGCAGGTGTTCTTGTGGTAAGTTAAAATATATGGAAGCAATTTCCTGTGGATATTTTGATCACAAAGAGCCTTTGAGATGTCCAGGGTGTGGTCTTAAGCTGAAAATGCCAGTTTAGTCTGTGTTTAATATAAGACACTGTCTTGGTAAAGGAGTTGAATCTTGTGCTATGAACAGCTTCCCAGAAGATCATTAAGAGGCTGATTTCAATTTATATTATCTGCTAGCATTCAGGGCTGCACAACATTTTGGTGGCTAGCACTTCTCCTGATACCCTTTTTTAATATTCATTCGTGGGATGTGGGCGTTGCTGGCTAGTGCCCATCCCTAAATGCCCTTAAGAATGTAGTGGTGAGCTGCCTTCTTGAACCACTGCAGTCCAGTGCTGTTATGGAGGGCGTTCCAGGATTTTGACCCTCTTGTAACAACAATCATACAGAATTAAGCTAGTTGTGATTTTGATGCTTTTTATAGTTATAATGTATTTTACTGTTCACTTTCTACTGGTATTTTGAAGAGGATTTTCTGGGATTCTCTGTTAAGGCGTTACCAATACTTTATCAACATTTATTCTGAATACGCTCCCAAGACTACACTTAAGGAGAGTGAGTTCTGTGCTACTTTACCTTATTGGACACCTTGCAGGAGTCTGCAGAAGAAAGGTACTGTTTGGTCATTGGCATCTTGCTGGGGGTCCATCTTGATCTGCAGGAGTAATGGGAGGAAGATCTGAGACCAGGCAGAGTAGCCCTAAGGGAGAGGGACATGAGGGTGAGGAGGGATCTTTCTCCCCTCCCTTCCTCACTTGCCCCTTCCAACATCCCTTGGATTTGGGACATCCCTGCACCTCTAGACCTCTCTAACGTGATGTGTCCAAGATCCTGTATGCTCTTTCGCTCAGTTCTTGAACCATCTGTCCTGTTTGGCTTTCCTCCCAGTGAGAGCAATCTACACCTTCAGTGGGAAGTGGCTGAGTGCAGTTTACAAAACAGCTCTGAGGAAACTGTATCCAATCGGCACGTGAGAGGCAGTTTCTGCACCTGTGGAAATGTTTGAATCGGGAAAATCATCAATTAGCCTTAAAATTGTCAGCTAAATCCACACTTTCAAACAGGTATTTCTGAATAGCACAATATCTGTTTTGAGCCTATTTTCACTCTTTAGCCAAAATAGCCCTCAGAGTATCATGACTGTGAATTTGGGGACACAGATTGCTGTTGTAGAGTGGGAGGGATGTTGCTAAAGCATTCACTTGTAAATTGTCGAACAGACTTTAGGGCAGCACGGTAGCACAAGTGGATAGCACTGTGGCTTCACAGCTCCAGGGTCCCAGGTTCGATTCCCTGCTGGGTCACTGTCTGTGGGGAGTCTGCATGTTCTCCCCGTGTCTGCGTGGGTTTCCTCCGGGTGCTCCGGTTTCCTCCCACAGTCCAAAGACATGCAGGTTTGGATTGGATTGGATTGGATTTGTTTATTCTCATGTATACCGAGATACAGTGAAAAGTATTTTTCTGCAAGCAGCTCAACAGATCATTCAGTACATGGGAAGAAAATGGAGTTAACCAAAATTCAAGAAAATACAAGAAAATACATAATAGGGCAACACAAGATATACAATGTAACTAAATAAGCATTGGCATCGGATGAAGCATACAGGGTGTAGTGCTAATGAGGTCAGTCAATAAGAGGGTCATTTAGGAGTCTGGTGACAGTGGGGAAGATGCTGTTTTTGAGTCTGTTCGTGCGTGTTTTCAGACTTCTGTATCTCCTGCCCAATGGAAGAAGTTGGAAAAGTGAGTAAGCCGGGTGGGAGGGATCCTTGATTATGCTGCCCACTTTCCCCAGGCAGCGGGAGGTGTAGATGGAGTTCATGGATGGGAGGCAGGTTCATGTGATGGACTGGGCGGTATTCACAACTCTCTGGAGTTCCTTGCGGTCCTGGGCCGAGCAGTTGCTATACCAGGCTGTGATGCAGCCTGATAGGATGCTTTCTATGGTGTATCTGTAAAAGTTGGTAAGGGTTAATGTGGACATGCCGAATTTCCTTAGTTTCCTGAGCAAGTATAGGCGCTGTTGTGCTTTCTTGGTGATAGCATCGACGTGAGTGGACCAAGACAAATTTTTGGTGATGTGCACCCCTAGGAATTTGAAACTGCTCACCATCTCCACCTCAACCCCGTTGATGCTGACAGGGGTGTGTACAGTACATTGCTTCCTGAAGTCAATGACCAGCTCTTTAGTTTTGCTGGCATTGAGGGAGAGATTGTTGTTGTTACACCACTCCACTAGGTTCTCTATCTCCCTCCTGTATTCTGACTCGTCGTTATTCGAGATCCGGCCCACTATGGTCGCATCGTCAGCAAACTTGTAGATAGAGTTGGAACCAAGTTTTGCCACGCAGTCATGTGTTAGGTTAGGTGGATTGGCCATGATAAATTGCCCGTAGAACATAGAACATAGAACATTACAGCGCAGTACAGGACCTTCGACCCACGATGTTGCACCGTCCTGTGATACCCTTCTAAAGTCCCTCTACACTATTCCCTTATCGTCCATATATGCCTACCCAACGACCATTTGAATGCGTTTAGTGTTGGCGAGTCCACTACTGTTGCAGGCAGGGCATTCCACGCCCTTACTACTCTCTGAGTAAGGAACCTACCTCTGACATCTGTCCTATATCTATCTCCCCTCAATTTAAAGCTATGTCCCCTCGTGCTGGACATCACCATCCGAGGAAAAAGGCTCTCGATGTCCACCCTATTTAATCCTCTGATCATCTTGTATGCCTCAATTAAGTCCCCTCTTAACCTTCTTCTCTCTAACAAAAACAGCCTCAAGTCCTTCAGCCTTTCCTCATAGGATCTTCCCTCCATACCAGGCAACATTCTTGTAAATCTCCTCTGTACCCTTTCCAATGCTTCCACATCCTTCCTATAATGTGGCGACCAGAACTGCACACAATACACAATACTCCAAATGCGGCCGCACCAGAGTTTTGTACAACTGCAACATGACCTCATGGCTCCGAAACTCAATTCCTCTACCAATAAAAGCTAACACACCGTACGCCTTCTTAACAACCCTCTCAACCTGGGTGGCAACTTTCAGGGATCTATGGACATGGACACCGAGATCTCTCTGCTCGTCCATACTCCCAAGAATCTTACCATTAGCCCAGTACTCTGCCTTCCTGTTATCCCTTCCAAAATGAATCACCTCACACTTTTCTGCATTAAACTCCATTTGCCACCTGTCAGCCCAGCTCTGCAGCTTATCTATGTCCCTCTGTAACCTGCAACATGTAACATCCTTGTAACATCCTTCTGCACTGTCCACAACTCCACCGACTTTAATGTCATCTGCAAATTTACTCACCCATCCTTCTACGCCCTCCTCCAAGTCATTTATAAAAATGACAAACAGCAACGGCCCCGAAACAGATCCTTGTGGCACACCACTAGTAACTGGACACCAGTCAGAGCATTTCCCATCTACCACCACTCTTTGTCTTCTGTCAGCTAGCCAATTTCTGATCCAAACTGCTAAATCACCCTGAATCTCATGCCTCTGTATTTTCTGCAATAGCCTACCGTGGGGAACCTTATCAAACGCTTTACTGAAATCCATATACACCACATCAACTGCTTTACCCTTATACACCTGTTTGGTCACCTTCTCGAAGAACTCAATGAGGTTTGTGAGGCACGACCTACCCTTCACAAAACCATGTTGACTATCTCTAATCAAATTATTCCTTTCCAGATGATTATACATCCTATCTCTTATAAACCTTTCCAAGACTTTTCCCACAACAGAAGTAAGGCTCACTGGTCTATAGTTACCGGGGTTATCTCTACTCCCCTTCTTGTACAAGGGGACAACATTTGCTATCCTCCAGTCCTCTGGCACTATTCTTGTAGACAAAGATGACTTAAAGATCAAAGCCAAAGGCTCAGCAATCTCCTCCCTAGCTTCCCAGAGAATCCTAGGATAAATCCCATCCGGCCCAGGGGACGTATCTATTTTCACACTTTCCAGAATCGCTAACACCTCCTCCTTATGAACCTCAAGCCCTTCTAGTCCAGTAGCCTGTATCTCAGTATTCTCCTCGACAACTTTGTCTTTTTCCTGTGTGAATACTGACGAAAAATACTCATTTAGCACCTCTCCTATCTCCTCGGACTCTACGCACAACTTCTCACTACTGTCCTTGACTGGCCCTACTCTTACCTTAGTCATTCTTTTATTCCTGACATACCTATAGAAAGCTTTAGGGTTATCCTTGATCCTACCTGCCAAAGACTTCTCATGTCCTCACTTGGCTCTTCTTAGCTCTCTCTTTAGAGCCTTCCTAGCTAACTTGTAACTCTCAAGCGCCCTAACTGAACCATCACGTCTCATCTTCACATAAGCCTCCTTCTTCCTCTTGATAAGTGTTTCAACTGCTTTAGTAACCCATGGTTCCCTCACTCGACCACTTCCTCCCTGCCTAACGGGTACATACTTAGTGACCAAAAAGATTCGGAGTTGTTATCGGGTTACGGGGATTGGGGGGGGGGGGGGGGGGGGAGGGGGGGGGGGGGGTGAGGGCTTAAGTGGGTCGGTGCAGACTCGATGGGCCGAATGGCCTCCTTCTGCACTGTATGTTCTATGCACTATGCAGACTAGTGTTTAACTTTCACTGTCAGAACAGTCTTTTTGGGGCAGTGTTGCCCTTATCTGTTGGAACAGCAAGCAGATAATTTCCATCAGGGGCCACTGAATGACAATCTGGGTCATTCAGAAGCACACTGTTTTCATTATAGCCTGTTCCACATGTCCTGGTTTGAGGTTGACAAACTCAGTACTGGGTGGTGTGTCTGTGTTCAGATATACCCAAAAGCATGGAGCAATTGATTGGGAAGCTGCAAGGTAGCCTTGTTGATTTCCCATGCTATTTCCAGGTTTAACTATTCCAGTACTGGAGAATCTGAGAAACACATTGGCCTGCTCTGGGCATCTCAGGGTAGATCGATATTTATACCTAAACTGAGATTATTGGACTATCAGTAATGAGATTTTTAAAAAATCTTTTGATTTCAACTTTGTCTAAATAATATTAAACTTATAAATCGTTTATTGTGTGTTAAGTTCTTCAAGAACTCTGAGATGCGATGAGTGCTGTATAAATGCTCGCCTATAGTGATGCATCACACACCAAAAAACAAAACATAACTGGGTTCATTTTGTAGTCAACATAAATGCATTATCAAATTCCTGCCAGACTGCAGGATAAAAGGGTTCATCTGATTCACTTCCACCTTCTGTTGACTTGTCCTGCAGGTGGATAAATGCAAAGTCATGCCATCAAAGAAAAAGCCCCTGTGGCTGGAGTTTAAGTGTGCAGACCTCACCTCCATATCCAAGGATACCATTGGGATCATCTTTAAACATGGAGATGACCTGCGGCAGGACATGCTGATCATACAGGTGATGCTCAGAAATAAAATCCTGGATATTCTTCATGTTCCTCATCACAACACTCAGTATGGTAACTCCGGATCCTTCAATGTAACACTCTCTACACACTATTATCTGCTATGGTGGATTCCATTTCAATGCTCCTTACTCTTAATGCAACATTTGGCCGGGATCGAACCTGAGTCCTCGGTGCTGTGAGGCAGTAGAGCTAATCACTGCACCACCATGCTTTAAAACAAAAAATCCAGGGGTAACATTTACAGGAGTAATATTTTCAATATGTGCTTGACATGGGCCCGCGTAGTATCCTCTCCAGGATTGACGCTCCAGGTGGGTCCACTGATTGTCTAGCTGCCCGAGACCTGTTACTACTTCCGTAATGAGTGGATCCTGGCTTGGTCTGGTCTGCCATTTTCCTGGATGGTGTCTCCAACCTGCGATCTTTTTAAAATGGTGTGTGGAGGGGTTCCGGGGGAGTGGGGAGGAGAGGTGAACGGGGCAGCCAATGCACCTTGATTTCTGCAAAACGTGTCAACTTTTGCATGAGGTATATGAAAAGTTACAATCCTTTAAGCCAAAAATTACAAGTCAATTTTTACGATTCAACTTTTTCACATGTAAGGGATTTGCAGCAACACTTAATAATAATAATAATCGCTTATTGTCACAAGTAGGCTTCAATGAAGTTACTGTGAAAAGCCCCTAGTCGCCACATTCCGGCGCCTGTTCGGGGAGGCTGGTATGGGAATTGAACCTGCGCTGCTGGCCTTGTTCTGCATCACAAGCCAGCTGTTTAGCCCATTGTGCTAAACCTGCCCACTGTGCTAAACCGCTTCCTCACCCTTATTCTCCAAACCCTTGCAGTAAATATTACAGGTGGAATTCTCCCATTTTGAGACTAAGTGCAGTGATGGGCGGCTCTGGTGACACCTGTGCTGCCAACCAGAATGACGGGATTCTGAGCCAGATTCTGCACTTGGAACCTCATTAATTATGCATAGGCGAGTTCCTTCTAACTCTGCTGGCAGATTGGCAGCTGATTCACCTGCCCACCTTAACCAATCTTCAATCCATGACGAGATATTACCCAAATCCCGTAGTCCTAACCTCAGCTTCTTGTGTGACACCTTATAAAATCCTTTCTGAAAATCCCAATATACTACGTCCACTGGTCCTCCCTTATTCACCCTGAAAGTTACAGCCACAAAAATGTCTTATTGATTCGTAAAACATAATTTATTTTCACAAAGATGGATTAACTCTGCCTAATCAAATTAGGATCCCAGGTGCCTATAGATTCCAGCACTTTTTCCAACTATTGATGTCAGGCTAACTGGTCTGTCGTTCCCTATTTTCTCTCCGTCCCCTTTCTTGAACAGCAGAGTTACATTTGCTATCTTCCAATCCATATGGCTGTCCTAGAATCAGTGAATTATTGATTCTAGATAAAAGCAATGCATCCAATTGTCACAATACCCTGGTCAACCCCACTTGACCCACAGTCGCAACACAGGTGAAATTAGATAATACCCAAGGTTCTTGGCTGAGCCCAATAAACTGTAGTCACCAGGTTTGTAACTTTAACACGCAAGTGATCTTTTAATATGTACAGTATTATAATTAAACTGACATGTAACTGGCTTTCCCTTTCCTAACTCCCCCCACTCTCTACACACATACACACACAGACAAACAACACAGGGGGGAAATGGTGCTCACGCGGGAAATAAAATATTCATAAAATAAAAGGATAAAGATCTTTGATGCACTGGGATAATTTCTACTTAATGTCTTTCTGAAGTCTGGACTTTCATTTTGGTACTTCTTCCTTTTGGGCTTGAGATGGTTTTCTCTGGCAAGGTTGTCTACCTTCTCTGCAGACTCCGTATCATTTCAAGTTCCCAGCAAAGATGTGCCAGGCACTCACTTGTTTTAGAAGGATAGAGCAGTTCTTTCACGTCAGCAAATAGGAGAGAGAGGGGTAAAGTATTCCTTCTTCTTCCAAGGTCTAAACATTTCTGCCAAGTTCTCGCAGAAAGCATCATGCAGGAACCAGCCACTGACCGTTGTCAGGCAGAATACTGTCCCTGGTCAACTCATCGGTTGCCAATTAACTAATCAAAGTCCCTCCAAAGCTGGTTCCTAAGATCCACTTGGTGCCAAAGAGTCTGGCATCTCCCTTCCAAAATACAAAACCTGGGAACACAATGACCTGGCAAGCAGGCTGCTTCAACTTGGAATCATCTGCTTAAAGTTACATCCCGATTATGGTTCAATGGATCAAAATAATAAAAAGAAAAGAAATGGGAACAAAGGAAATAACCAGGAAGGATTCTTACACAATATACTTGTTTATTCTTGTTAAGCAAACCTTAATCCATGCCGATATATTACCCTAAATCCCCATGAGCCTGAATCTTATGTAACATTTTATGTGGCACCAAATCGCAAGCTTTTCGAAAAGCCCAATATACTACATCAACTGGTTCCCCTGCTCTCCCATCCACCCTTCCTGTTATATAACAATATAATGCAGCCACCTCTTTCAAAACACTGGGCTTTGGAACCAAGTCCAGGGCCTTTATCAGCTTTAGTTCCATTAATTTTTCCAGTATTTTTTCTTTAATATTTATTAACTAAATTCCTCTCTCCCATTGGACTCTTGGTTTCCCCATTATATCTGGTAAATCTTTTCCCCCTCTCCTGGGAAAACAGACACAAACTACTTCTTTAACTTCTCTGCTATTTCTATATTCCCCATTTTAATTGTTCCAGTCTCTGCCGCTAAGGGATCCAAACTTAAATTTGCTCACCTCTTACTTTTAAAATAATTGTAGAAACTGGTGAAATTTAAATTCAATTTCATTAATTAATACATTCAATTAATTACAAAAAAATCTGGAAGTGAAAACTGGTCTCAGTAACGATGACCATGAAACTGTCAGGAAAACCCTGCTGGTTCACTCGTGTCCTTCAGGGAAGGAAATCTGCCGTCCTTACCTGCCTGGCCTACATGTAACTTCAGACCCATAGCAATGTGGTTGACTCTTAGCTGCTCTCAAGGGCAATTAGGGATGGGTAACAAATGTTGGCCAAATAAAAAGCTCACACAATACATTCTGATATTTCTTGCTGGTTTACTTTCACGGTTTGTTTTCGCCCTCCTTACAAGTTCTTGTTCATCCTTTGTCACTCCTCAGACTTGCTACTCTTTTTTTTTTGACAATATTATAAACCTCTTCCTTTAACTGATACTATCTTTAACTTTTCTTGTTAGCTACGGTGAGACCACTTTTCCTGTGGAGTTTCTATCCTTCAAAGCGATGCATATTCATTGAGCATGATGAATTGCATCTTTAACTCATGGAATCATAGAGTTTACAGTGCAGAAGTAGGCCATTTGGCCCATCGATGTTTGGCATTGCTTATCTACGATGTGAAGGAAGCCCAGGAAAATACAGGCATGTAGTAATAATAATAACCTTTATTGTCACAAGTAGGCTTACATTAACACTGCAGTGAAATTACTATGAAAAGCTCCTAGTCAACACACTCCGGTGCCTGTTCGGGTACACTGAGGGAGAATTCAGAATGCCCAATTCACGAAACAAGCACATCTTTCTCAACTTGTGTAAGGAAACCGGAGCACCCGGAGGAAACCCATGCAGACACGAGGAGAAAGTACAGACTCTGCACAGACAGTGACCCAAGCCGGGAATCGAACATGGGACTCTGGCGCTGTGAAGCAACAGTGCTAACCACTGCTACTGTGCCGCCCATAGTGAATGTCAAAGAGGAATGGGTGATTAATCTTTATGCTTTGTAAAGCAAAGATGAGTATTGCTAGGTTTGCACACCTATGCAAATATCCATTGGATAAGAGGAGGTTTAGGGCATAACCTGATACAAAGCAGTTAACAATATAAATGCACAGATGACTGCACAATGTATTTAACACCATTCGCGATCCCTCAGATAATGAAGCAGTCCATGTCCAAATGCAGCAAGACCAGGACAATTGTGGTGAATGTATTCCACCTAATGCATGAGCTGTCTGTACTGTCTGTATAGTGATGTGACCCATGACCTGGAAGTGATGATAAGGGCTACTTCCAGGTACTGTACTGGAACCCCGGTGGGCTGCGCCTCTGGCTCCGCCCTCACCGGGGCCATATATAGTCCGGCCACCTGTGTACAGCCAACTCGGGCAGGTGAGTTCATGGATATTAAAACCTAATGTTCACTCATTCTCACGGTCTCACAGTGAATTGATGGTATAACAATTTAATATCCATCAACAGCATCATGGAAGCCGCTCTGAAGCTGGATAAGCTCGAACTCGACACGCGCGCATCGGAAGCCAAGGAGATCTTCAAACATTGGTTTCATTGCTTCAACGCCTACCTCGACTCCTTCACAATGCCTCCCACTGAAACCCTCAAGCTGCGACTCCTCCACACTCTGGCTAGCCATCGAATCTCCGCGATGGTCGAGAAAGCGGCCACGTACGAGGCGGCGGTCGCAACCCTCCAGGCGCATTTCGTGAAGCCTGTAAACGAGGTGTACGCCTGACATCTTCTCATGACTTGCTGTCAACATGCTGGGGAATCACTAAATGAGTACCTGGAAAAACCGACCCTACTCGCGAGGAACTGCAGCTACCGGGATGTGACGGCGGAGGAACACATGAACCGACAGATCCAGGACACCTACGTGGCTGAGGTCCGATCGAACTACATCAGGCAGCGATTGCTGGAAAACGGGACCACTGACCTGCGGGACACGGTAAAGCTAGCTACCTCATTAGAGGTGGCATACCAGAACCTCAGTGCGTTCCCCCCGGACCCGGCGAACCCCTCGTGGATGCCATCGTTGCGACCCCCGTCGGACCCGACTACGTAGCAGGCCTGTGCCACGTAGCTGCAAGTCTAGCCCCGGGAACCACGGTGCTACTTCTGCGATGAGGGTCAACACCCCCGGCAGCGTTTCCCAGCCCACACAGTGACGTGCAGCGACTGTGGGAAAAAGGGACACTTCGCCAGAGCCTGTCTGGGCCAACATAAAGCCCAAAAATCGAACACTCGCCAGGCCTGACCCGTGGACTCACAGGCCCACAGACCCGCAATGTTGCTGCGTGCCTGCCCGGAACG